>NC_041382.1:770517042-770517382 GCF_002162155.2 Triticum dicoccoides | reverse complement strand
GAGCAAAATGAGTGAATCTACACTCTAAAATATGTCTATATACATCCGTATGTGGCGACCATTTGAAATCTCTAGAAAGACAAATATTTAGGAACGGAGGAAGTAATTCCGTACCTACTATATGCTGATTGACTGTAGACAAAATGTTTGTGCACCTTTTTTGCTTTGTGTTGATAAATTCCCTACTCATGGAGGTATGCTGTTTTGTGCCTGGAGGGTGTCATTCAAATTTTGGAATGTGACTGACTGGAAAAAAGGGTGCAAATTAATTTTTTGAGGTTGGCTGGCAGCAGAACTGAATGGGATTGATCAATCAAAACCAAATGATTCCAAAACCAAG
>NC_041382.1:770509416-770512016 GCF_002162155.2 Triticum dicoccoides | reverse complement strand
GCGTCAGGCATTTCACCGTTTAACGACAAAACATACCTCTGATAAAGCACAGGTTGAATATATGGATGACAGGCTTGTGCAGCACGAACAATACACTCAGCAAGGCCCGCTTGATTCATGCCTACAAAATTCTGTTATCAGTATATTCTTATTTCTTACCCTTGCAGAAGGGAAACTAATGAGCTGAAGCAGTAGGTGGAATCGCTCCTGCTAACTTGCACAAATCAACTTTATCCTGACAGTCATTCAGCCTATATAAGGTGCTTCCTTTTCTTATGGCAATAGGCCAGTCTATTCTATCCATCTGATCCAAAATGCATCAAAGTTAAATTTGAGTGGAAACAAATGGAAACAGAAGGAAAATAGAACTATCATGATTGGTAACGCTTGTAGAGAGATAAATTGAAAAGATTCTGTACATAACTCTATTGTTTCATTTCTCTATCTACATGAATTGGCACTTTGGCAGAGCACCTGCCTTTCACGGTAAAAAAAACACTTTTTGGACAGAAGAGAAGGATAAGACAGACTGTTTTGCTGTACATCAAAATTTGGGAGAACAAACAAGAGAAATTGTGACCCATAAGTTTTGCTCTTACAGCAAAACTGCCCCATATTTTCTGAACAAGCAAATTAAACCCATATTCAAATTGTCCATCCTTCTTTTCCTTTTTGTTTTATGTTTGGTCTGATTCGTCCCACCAAATGTATTTTCTAGGATGCCCTCCCAGTATGTATCAAAATGCAAAGCCTGCGGCTGAAACATGTAAGGTCCCAAGGCAAAAATTATCCAGTTTAATGCAATGGAAGTACCACACATTTTGACAGCGTTTCAATGATCACCATACATTTTCACAGACATTGTGGAATGCAGAAAAAATCTAGTCCTGAAATTTATATATCCTTAGCTAGCATCAAAAGATTATGCCTTGAGTTTTGCATATCCCCGCCGGGCACTAACCCGCTGGGCAGCAACATTGAGATTGGGCAGGAGTTCATGGCCTTCTCCCGCGCCTACCCAGTTGCCTTCTCGTGGCTCACGACGCTTATGCTCGAATATCATGCTTTTGGAAATTCCGACATCACTGACCTCATTACCACTTGCGGTAGGCTCAGGCACCTCAGCTTGAGATTCTGCAGACTGCTTGATCTGCACTCCACGCTCAGGATTGATGTGCCGTGCTCTGAGCTCCAGGAGCTTGAGTTCATCGGCCTTTTGTGCACACGGATCGAGCTCGTCTCTGTCCCCAAGCTTGGACAGGTGGAGTGCAAATGTTGGCTCTTCAATAACCCTCCAATGCGCTTTGGCTACGTTCCTGAGCTTCGCGGTTTAGTACTCGCTTCTAAAGCCAAGGCATGGCAAGAGCCATTCGCGCTGAGCGAATGCCTGTCAACGAGTGCTGGTGCTAGGAACCTGTCAACACTGGCTCTCTGTTTTGGGTACCAAATGGTAAACTTAAATATAAATTTTCTGCATCTTCATACCATGTGTTCCTCTCTACCAGTTTCAGTTGTGCATGTATGTTCTTGCTGCAGATTTGGATTCAGCCAGAACCTCCGAAGCAGTGCATTGCTATATTCAGAAACCTGACCTCTGTGTGTCTTTTCGGTATCTTCTGTGAGTGTGATCTGAGCTGGACTCTGTTTATCCTTGAGGCTGCACCTGCCCTACATGATTTGGCAGTAAGTGTTACTTAACCTTCTTTCTAATTTAGTCCATATCTTAGCATGTACATGACACATTCTACATTTTTATGCTGATATGTTTTTCGGATATTCAGCATTTAAAACGTACCAACAAGTTAATCTAATTTCCAACCACTCACCAACTTATCACAAATACTACAAGTAGTGCATACAAGCCGCATTGTAATTTTGCAGCGAGACAATGTCCATGCAAGGCAAAAAAAAGTTGGATCGTATCTCATGTTAGAGTAATCCAAAAATTCGTCATATGTTTTTCTTGAAAAGGAGAGCCTAGCCTCTGCATCGAGTGATGCACATCGCCGTCTTATGTTTCATATTACAAAGAATCTTGGTTAAAAGAAATAAGAGGATAATATGGTTGTAATTACAATGGAATCCCAGAAGCATATTCATGTGACATACTTACGATTTAATTCATGCAAATTCCTTGAAAAGTATATAGGGGTGTCAAAAACGCTCTTATATTATGGGTTGGTGGCAGTTTAATTAACATGTGTTACTTACTCTCTATATCATTGCTTGAAGTTGTCTCGACATTCATGTGTCAAGACGCCCGAGAACAGCGCCGAGAAGACCAACGTGGTGTGGGAGCCATCCAAGGATTTGAAGCACCCGAACTTGAAGGTGCTGCAGATCTTCGGGTGCGGGGATGAAGACAAGGTGACAAACTATATAAGGCTTGTCATGGAACGAGCTGTGGGGCTTTTGATAATTCGGTTGTATGGTGAAAACCCATGCACATACTGCGATGCCGGCAACCTTGAAAGATCCCAGGCGGAAAAGGCTGGCAGGCGTCGGATTAAGGAGCAACTCACACATGGATCATCCTCATCTGTGGAGGTAATTATCTGTTGACGGACATGGTCAGGGAATGCTAGTGGTCTCGTAATGCT
>NC_041382.1:770508535-770509305 GCF_002162155.2 Triticum dicoccoides | reverse complement strand
GCAGGCTTGCAGCAGCTTGAGCAATGACTGCAAGAGGCGCAGCCAGTTGTAATTCTAATTTCTAGTTACTGGTAACCTGAGAATACTTGCTCGGTGTGGACCTCGCAATTCTAATTTCTGGTTATTGGTGGCCTGGGAACACTTGATCGCACTGTGGCTAACTTAAAATGTGTGTACTTGAATCTGGATGCATGTTTTTCTCTTTCAGTTTACCAAGTACTCCCTCCGTTCCTAAATATTTGTCTTCTTAGAGATTTTAAATGATGACTACATACGGAGCAAAATGAGTGAATCTACACTCTAAAATATGTCTATATACATCCGTATGTGGCGACCATTTGAAATCTCTAGAAAGACAAATATTTAGGAACGGAGGAAGTAATTCCGTACCTACTATATGCTGATTGACTGTAGACAAAATGTTTGTGCACCTTTTTTGCTTTGTGTTGATAAATTCCCTACTCATGGAGGTATGCTGTTTTGTGCCTGGAGGGTGTCATTCAAATTTTGGAATGTGACTGACTGGAAAAAAGGGTGCAAATTAATTTTTTGAGGTTGGCTGGCAGCAGAACTGAATGGGATTGATCAATCAAAACCAAATGATTCCAAAACCAAGGTCTACTTTTTACCAATTTCTAAGAAGGAGCTTCAGAATAAGCAAATAATTTGAAACTGATTTGGTTGGGGCGCGCTGGCCTAGGCGACACACAAGAGGCCCAATAGCAAGCTACTGTGGTGGCCCCTTCCCCATCAAAAATAAATTTTAATAT
>NC_041382.1:770426564-770505411 GCF_002162155.2 Triticum dicoccoides | reverse complement strand
CTTCTCGCCGAGATACGCCTCAGCCGTCTCCTTCATCCTGGTGAGCACCATGGCGCTCACCTCCTCCGGGCTGAGCGTCCGCACGTCGCCGGCCTTGACCTCCACCTCGAGGTGCGGCTTGCCGTTCTTGTCCACCACCTTGAACGGCAGCAGCTTCATGTCCCGCTGCACCTCGGCGTCGACGAACTGCCTGCCGATGAGTCGCTTGGCGTCGTAGACGGTGCGGAGCGGGTTGGCGGCGGCCTGGTTCTTGGCGGCCTCGCCGATGAGGCGCTCGCCGGAGTCGGTGAAGGCGACCCAGGAGGGGGTGATGCGGTTGCCCTGGTCGTTGGCGATGATCTCCACGCGCCCGTTCCGGTACACGGCCACGCACGAGTAGGTCGTGCCCAGGTCGATGCCGATCACCGGCCCGCCGTTGCCGTTGCCGTTGCCGGAGCCCTTCTCCTTCGCCGCCGCCGCCGCGGCCGGGGGAGCCGCCGTGGCCGCGAGGAGCAGCACCGCGAGCAGTAGCCCGTGCAACTTCGTCGCCCGAGCCATGGCGCCGGCGATCGATCGATCTCTTTTTCGAAGCTAACTGCAAGTACGTAGCAGGACGAGGACGTGGTGCGGCTGCTATTTATGGCGCGAAGAGATGCCTACGTACAGCGACGGCTTGACGTGGACGAATCGGAGGCTGCTTCCGACGCGGTCTGTCCCTCGGGAGCGCGGTGACACGCGTGGGAGTCCATCTGGGCCGTTGGTTTCCACGATCGGACGGCTGCGAGGGCTCATGACACGCTGGCGGGAACCGGGCTGGCTGCTGCGTGACGTGTTGGCTGTCAACAAGGATGTTCGATCATGATTCCAACAAAAAGAATCAGTTCCTGACTTGCAAAAATAAAAGAATCTGTTCCTGGGCCCACTTTGGAGGTTACATGTATGAATTCTCTCACAAAAGATTAAAGATATGACCCAAGAGGTTAAAAACAATTTCAGACACCAAAATTCGGGAAGTCATCTCGTCTCTTATACCAAATTTAAATGTGATTCAAATCTACTTTGAATTTAAGGTACGCAGGAGGACTGATGGAGCGTATCACTGAATTTCAAGGACACCACGTCGAAAGAGGTGTTTGGATGGAGAAAGAAGGTTGTTGACATAAATTTCACATTGTTATTTAAACAGCCAAACTTCACGAACTCACTTTCTGCAATCACGGCGCAAAATTTTCTCAATTCAAGGAAGGTTCATGCAAAGGCCGGCTAGAAAATCCTCAGGAAAATCTGAAATTCCCAGTAGCTAAATCCACCAACCCACAACTGAATCCATTCATCCAAAGTTGATCTGCATGCATGCATGGGGAAGAGAACCTCTGGTCTCATGACCAACCAGCCGTTAGTTAAATTTGTCTAGTGCAAATACTGAACTTGTTAAACCTTTTTCAAAAGATGAACCCCCTAATTCGCATGGCACTTGCTAAACATGCCATCTAAAATAGGCTACATTGTTCTATCTACTGAGCAACTCTTCAGTGGAAGAATCTTCGGCGGCACCGTGCCGACCCCATCTCCTCGTACTCCGATTTCGTAACGCACATCGACTCGAAATCAGGGCTGGATGCCAGGACAGATCCTCCTCTCCAGACACCAAGAATTGGGCTGCGCAAAGTGGCAGAACGTTAATGCCATTCGCGCGCGCCCCACATGAGCGTTAATGAACGAAGGAGAGGCGCCAAGACAAAAACAGAGTAAAAGGCACATACTTCTCTTGAGAGATTATCTTCACCTGGTACTCCTCGGGCACAAGAGGCCGAAGTTCTCTCTGCCTGTTGATACAAACAACTAAGATGATGCACACAGACTCGTGTGATGGGAGATAGCACTGTTACTTTTCCTACAGAAAAACTACTTACAATCTTTCAGCGAACCGAGGGAACAACGTGCTTCCGCCTGTCAAGATGATGCTGAAAACAGCCCAATGCATGAGAACAAGAGTCACGCGATCAGAGGTCAAGATTGCGTCAGGCATTTCACCGTTTAACGACAAAACATACCTCTGATAAAGCACAGGTTGAATATATGGATGACAGGCTTGTGCAGCACGAACAATACACTCAGCAAGGCCCGCTTGATTCATGCCTACAAAATTCTGTTATCAGTATATTCTTATTTCTTACCCTTGCAGAAGGGAAACTAATGAGCTGAAGCAGTAGGTGGAATCGCTCCTGCTAACTTGCACAAATCAACTTTATCCTGACAGTCATTCAGCCTATATAAGGTGCTTCCTTTTCTTATGGCAATAGGCCAGTCTATTCTATCCATCTGATCCAAAATGCATCAAAGTTAAATTTGAGTGGAAACAAATGGAAACAGAAGGAAAATAGAACTATCATGATTGGTAACGCTTGTAGAGAGATAAATTGAAAAGATTCTGTACATAACTCTATTGTTTCATTTCTCTATCTACATGAATTGGCACTTTGGCAGAGCACCTGCCTTTCACGGTAAAAAAAAAACACTTTTTGGACAGAAGAGAAGGATAAGACAGACTGTTTTGCTGTCCATCAAAATTTGGGAGAACAAACAAGAGAAATTGTGACCCATAAGTTTTGCTCTTACAGCAAAACTGCCCCATATTTTCTGAACAAGCAAATTAAACCCATATTCAAATTGTCTATCCTTCTTTTCCTTTTTGTTTTATGTTTGGTCTGATTCGTCCCACCAAATGTATTTTCTAGGATGCCCTCCCAGTATGTATCAAAATGCAAAGCCTGCGGCTGAAACATGTAAGGTCCCAAGGCAAAAATTATCCAGTTTAATGCAATGGAAGTACCACACATTTTGACAGCGTTTCAATGATCACCACACATTTTCACAGACATTGTGGAATGCAGAAAAAATCTAGTCCTGAAATTTATATATCCTTAGCTAGCATCAAAAGATTATGTCTGGTTGAGAAATCATTTTCATTAAGGGTGACAAATTAAAATTAGGTTCGGGATCCTTGAGTAGTCTCTGAAGCTCACTCTGCTAATCCAGCATCTCAATGAGATGGGGGCTAGCTAGAGAGAGAGAGAGAGATTCAGAGTCCTTGAGTTAGTCTCTGCAGGACAGGATGCTAGGGCAATAGCAGGGGCATGTTCTAAAAAAAAAATTATGAAGTACAGATGAAGAAGGTATAGGAGACATTTAGATAACACTAACCCAGATCAATTGGATGAAAAAGCATCTCCGGGACAAGGAACCTCTCGTTGGTCAAGGCAAATTCCTGCAAATTAAAATTCCGTTAGATGATTGTTACCAAGTAACATTTGACATGTAACAAAAACACAGGATGTTACATTTTGACTTAGTTCAGGCTTTTTTCGATCCTTGTCTATGCCACTGTCACCATCCTTTTTATCTAATTCTCCTTCAACAGGCAGAGAGCAGTATCGACGTGCTTCATCCAAGTCTTTGACAAACCCTTTCTTGTATGTTATGCCATCAGGGAGAATGTAAGAACATCTAAATGGGTTGTCCTTGAATGATAAACTGCAATAATTGCATATCACACTGTTAAGAGATTTGATCATTTGTAACTAGCAGAGAAAGGTAGTTGTTTGACTAACTGATAAACAAGACAGTATATGGTGCTTGAAAAACACAATGATATGATGGTATGCACATTGCCTAAGCAGAAAAAATTTAAAGCTAGGCGAAACAGTGTGATCAAAACTATTTCGAATGTCAAACATAATGAGCAGATATCCACAGATGTTCAACCAATCAACCAACTAATAAATGAATGAAGTACTAACTGATATCTCTGTCCAGCTCCAAAGGCAAATTTAAAGTATGAGACTCTTAATCAAATTTGACTTTGCTTGAATAAACCCTCACATTCATTAATTACTCAGTACTCACAGCTCAACAACAGGACCACAACCAGCTATTCAGACTGCAAAGGATCAGTCATTGCTTGTCATATCTTCTCAAGTACCTGGTGATCTTGCATTCAGACTCTAAGTACATGGTGATCTTGCATTTGCTTAGTTTGTCAACTGAAACCAACTCTAGGCCATAATATTCAGGTCGAGTACAAATTTATAACTATACTTTCCTTCCATAGTCTAAGCTTGTGCATGAGTGTGTGCATATGGTATACAGTCGGATAATTTTCTTAGCCATCTCTGTTTGAAGCTATCATAACCACAACCATTCTACAACCTGACTAACCAAGTATCCAGGCATTTGAAGCTAACAAACAGTTGTTGTTTCAAATAAAGTAAAGTAGGACACAGGGGTTACCCTTCTGTTTTCAGCAAGAAAAAAAATGCAACATAGATTTATTTTGAAGATAAGCTACATGCACTGGGGCTGCCCTTTATACAGAACATAGTTCCATAGGTGCCATTCTATCAGCAGATATGGTTAGGTTTGTTGCTCAAACAACTCATTAACAGTTCAGATTACAAGAGGTACAAGTTCCTAGCTGGTCTTTCCATACGAAGGTCACATCTTAATTTAAAAATTATCATGAAATTGTTCCAGACTCTAACCTTAAAAAAAAAAGAGAACACGGTAATTTAATATATCCACATCATGTCAGTGAGGAAGTCAGCAGACCTGGCAAGGCGAAGATCACGAGGGACATCAAGGGAAACAAAGCATAGCTTTTCCTTTGCGTCATCAATGAGGAGGGTCTCATCCCTGACATTAAGGGACCGGTACGAAACAAGCTCCTTGAGATAGTTTGTGAGGGCCTTGCCACCAAGGTCCATACGCCGCACAGCATAATTCAGCGTAAAGTTCTGAAGGACAGGGGACGCATGGGTGAAGGAGAAGCCGCAGTCCACAACAAGACTGCATTGGGTATGAAAGAGCGACGGCTGGCGGCTGGCCTCGTAAAGGTGGACAAGGGAAGGAGCGTCAGCAACGCAAAGAGAGTTGAAGCCAAACTCCTCGAACACAAGTTCGTCGGTAGCATGCTGCAGTCCTGGAGGATTGAACTGCGGTTCCACCAGTAACAAGGATGAGTTTGTCGGATCCACCTGGAGCAGGGTGCGCAGGACCCGTTCCCACACCTCCCGCTGCACCTCTGTATTGATAAGGTAGCCACGGTCAATAGGACGCCTCAACGTCATACCAGTCACATCAACATCTTGTGCCTGCAGCTGGTCAGCCGCTAGCCATTTCTTTGAATTTGCATTGGAACCAGGAGACTTTGCTATACAGTTCGGTACGACAGCAATTGGATCCTTGTCCCCGCCAAAACCAGCCTTCAGAAGACCACCCCCATTGTCTATCACCACCACACGTGATCCACCCGTCATGTAAAATCCCACTGCTACTTCTCTCTTATTCAAGCCTGTCCCTATCCAACTGAGACCCAAGCCGGTATACTTGAATTTAAAAGGGTCCTGCATAAAGAACAATTAAGGGATCGATTTGATAAATTGCTCAACAACTGCATGCAAATCTTCCCATGTAAACAGCATGCGCTTTAGCAACAGACATAATAAATCTGCCTTAATATCTAGGTAGGCGTGGCTCAAGTGCGACATGTTTTTTTCAGAAAACTTTGTATAGCAATATAGAAAATCATGGAGCCGGTGAGAAACTGTAAAGTGAGGCTTAGCAAGACATAGCAACTAGGAAAACAAACCACGAAGTTTCAGCAGCTAGATATATGTTCTAACACTAGTAACAACACAAACAGGAAGAATACACCGCAGCGGCGGCCTAAATCCTTGAACCCAATCGTATGTCAGAGGCAGTGGCGGACCCAGGAATAAAATGGAGGGTGTGCACACTCCCAAAAAAACTGTCTAATCCAAAGTGTCATATAATATGTGATAAAATAATACAAACAAATAGCTCAATCAAGTCTGACAACATTGTAGCTGACGAAATATACTCCAAATTCCACAATTCAATGGCATCAATCAATTATATATAAGCATTAAGCAGTAAACCAGTCGCTAAATTGCTGTCTTGCATCAATTCAATCAAATCGGTTGCTGGCTAGTACTACATTATAGTAGTACTAACAGTTGGGCAAACAGAGAAACAACTCAATCCATTATCTATACCTTGCTGTGAATGGCTAGACCGGTGGGTGCCTCGGGGCCTAGGGGTGGAGGCTGCAGCTCGCCGGTGCCCCAGGAGCTCGCAGCGAGGGAAGGGGGCGGGCCGCGCCGCCGCGGGCGAGCCGGCGCCTAGCGTGGAGAGGGGGGCGGCCGGGCGGGCCAGGGGGCAGGGTAAGGGAGCGGCCGTCCGGCACTACTGGCGGCCAAACGGTGGCGGGAAGGAGAGCGGGCGGCCGGACGACGGGGAGACGGCGAGCCGTCGACGGGGAGTGGCGGCTGGCTCCTGGCTGGTTAGGTCTCTCGGCTCTCGCTCGTGTCTGCCTCTGGGAGGACTGAGGAGAGAGGTCCAGAGGAGAAGTAGACTGTTGGGCCTGGGCTGTGGAATGCATTTTAATTGGCTGGGCCTTTATCGAACCTGCACAGTTTTACTTCAAAAAAAATAACATGGTTGCCTAAAATAAACATGGTAAAAAAACAGAATTTTGGGTCACTAGGTCCGATTGTGGTCTCTGCCGACGACCAATGGCGAGGGGGGTCACAGGATCCCGCGCTCGTGTAGCTTTAGATTTTTAGTCCCTAGTAGCTTAGGTTTTGAGGTCGTTTCACGTCTTCGATTTGGTGGCAGCGATGACGGCACTAAATAAAGGAGTTCGAGATCATTCCTCAACCAGGGATAGATTTGGGCACTGTATGTTCGAGCAGGGATGACGTGGCGGCGGCATCCTTGTGTGGACTTGTGTCCTTGGGCTCCGTCGTTGTGGCGGCGTTTGCTCCAACATTGGCGTGGAGCTTGAGAGGTAGTCTAGGAGCGGATACAGTTAGTGGTCTACATCTTCGGCACCTGGAAGATAGTGGATCGTGTATTGGGTTCATGGGTGGTGGCTGGTCGGTATGGTTTCCTCTTTCGACATGTTAGTCAAGCAGGGGTATCGGATCTGGAGTGCAATGGCGTGTCCAAGGTGTTGCCCCAGCCAGATTCTTTCTATGGCAATGGTTGTGCCTTTGGTAAGTTGCTTTGGAGATCCAAAAAATGCATATTATTGCTAATGGATTCTCTGAAGCTAGCGTGCATGAAGCTATGGAATTATTAAAGAACATACAACAAACAGGAAGTATAGCTCATTACATTGACAACTTTGAACATTGTATTGCTTTGGTCAAAAGAAATCATCCATTTCTTCGGTAAATTTTTCTTCTGGGCTGCTATATTGGATGTTTAAGAGGAGATATGAAACATGATGTGTATGGTTAGAAACCAACTCATATTATAGAAGCTTATTTGTACTCCAGAATTTTATGAAAAAACTGCAGCAACCACTCAAGTGCAACCAAAATTCAGACAAAGAGGACAACATAACCAACCTTTCAGAAACACATTAGCACCAGTGCCACAACGGATACAATAGGAGAGAGCAAACCAACCTCTTCCAAATGCTAGAGCTTGTTGGTACTATAAACAACCTTGGTCTAGGTAGCATAAATGCGAAATTAGAAAAACATTGCACATACTTCATGAAAGTGGAAGATGATAGTGACACTGAAACAAATACAGAAGATGTTTAGTCTCATGAAAAAACTTTCCACACAACTCCTAATACCCCCGACCAACAAGTAATGCATGTATTTGTCATGCAGCAGAGAGAACAACAAGTCCTCGTACTTTTCCCCTCTTGCTAATGGTTGATGACAAACGAGCAATTTCCCTAGTGGATAGTGGATCTTCATATATTTTTATGAGCACTCATTTTGCAAACCATAGTAGTTGTTATCAAAAGCCTATGACTCCATAAAGGAGTAGGAGGAGGTGGCAAGTTAATATCCAACGGTTCCAACGGTGTGGTACCCCTCAGGGAATTTCATATCCAAGGCAAGACTTTCTCAAGTTCCTTTAAGCTTTTGGATTTAGCAAGCTATGATATAATTTTGGTAGCAGATTAGATATATAGTTACAACCCTATTTTTAGGACCCGGTGGAAAGAATTTTGATTGTGACAAATAACGACTCTCCTATTACTTTGCATCATCATACTATTCCCAAGAATAAGTGCATTATTTCAGCTATGAAAATGGATCAAATGCTAAAAATGGAGTGATGGGCTACATTCTGCAAACTTAAATAGTAGAAGATAATTAAGAACCGCTTGCAACATTTTCCATACCAACTGAAATAGCTCCCTTATTGGGAAAATATAAGGATGTCTTTACAAAACATGCAAAGCTTCCTCCTTCTAGGGACTGTAACAACCAAATAAATTTGAAACCAGGAGCACAACCACAAAACTTAAGGCCTTATAGGGTACCACACTATCAGAATCTGTCATGGAGGAGATTATTAAAACTATGCTCAATAAATGTGAAAAACAAGTTATCTTGAGTCCTTTCTCCTCTCCTGTTGTAATGGTTAGGAAAAAAAGATGGAGGACGGAGACTTTGTGTGGATTACAGGGAACTTAATTCTGTTACTACTAAGAACAAGTTTCCCATGTCAGTAGTTGAAGATCTATTATGAACTGCATTGAGCAAAAATATTCACTAAACTAGATCTTAGGTCTATGTATCATCAAATCAGAATGGCCACATATGGCATTCATAAGACTACCTTCAAGACACATAAGGAACACTATGAGTATACAATAATGCCCTTTGGATTGACTACTATCCCAACCACATTTCAGATTATATGAATTCCATGTTTGGGCCTTATTTGAGGAAGTATATTCTGGTTTTCTTTCATGATATTCTAATTTACAACAACTCCATGGAAGAGCATATCATTCATTTGGAGCAAACTTTACAAATTGTTAGGAAACCCAACTCTCTATGAAAAATCTCCAAAAGCTCTTTTGTGGCACCTCAAGTAGCATAGGGCCACATTATTTCTGCACAAGGTGTTTCCACCGATCTATGGAAAATTCAGGATGTTTTAAACGGGAAAGAGATAGATAATGACACTAAGCTCGGAGGATTTCTAGAACTTACTGGTTATTATAGCATATTTGATAATGATTATGGCAATATTTGTAGACCTTTGCATGATATACTCAAGAAAGATGCATTCAAGTGGGGACCGGAGCAAGCTACAACTTTTAAAAACCTACAATAGATCATGATGAAAGTGTGTTATATCGACTAGAGGGGGGTGAATAGGCGATTTTTATGAAAGTCTTCAAAACGTGGAAGTTTCGAAGACAAATGATAGAAATAAACCTATTACCATGCAGCGGAAGGTAGACTACAATAGGCAAACCATAGTCAAGTATTCAATGAGGTGGAAGCATAATGACTAATAGCAGCTAGGTAGTAAGGATCAGGTAGGAATGTAAGTGCATCTAGTGCCACCCCTAGTTGGTTTTGGAGTATTGACGACAAACCTAGTTGAGGGACTAATGTGTTTGTGAGAATTGCAGGATAACACAGGTAGAAGTCCCTTATTGATTCGGTTTTACTACCAGAGATGACCCTAAAATTGTATGAAGACATTGAAGTCAAAGGTGGTATATGAAGATATTCACATTGAAGACTATGACAAGAGAAGACACGATATGAAGCCTATGGAGCTCGAAGACTTAGATCTTTCGTAGTTCTTTTTCTTTTGTGTTGAGTCATAGGAACCACCGTATTGTTAAGTGGGGTCCAGGAGAACCAGTCAGGATGACTGAAGTGATGCCTAAACCAAAAACCTATGTCTTCGAGTGAAGACAATGAGAGCGAATCTTGTCCAGAGCCGGATAAGTCAGCTTTGCTTGTAGCCCAAGTAAAGTTGCCATGAGAGTTTGAAATCTGACCGTTGAGACACATGTTAGTTCCTTAGTGACCCAGGGTCATTTCGGACAAATCAGGTCGGGTTGCCAAGTGGCTATAAATAGCCCACCCCCTACAACCATAAACGGTTGGCTACTCAGATTTCAGTGCACGGCTTTTGTCGTTTGAGAGCAACCCACCTCGAAGCCTTTGAGAGAAAATTCCTAGCGAGGAGAAAGCCCTAACCACCCAGAGCTAGAGTAAATTGGGCATCACTTAAGTCCTCTTGTCTGTGTGGTCTGAAGACTTATTACACTTGAGGACTGTGAATCCTCCAGACGGTTAGGCGTCGCGTTCTGAGCATCCAAGAGACATTGCGGATTGCCAGTGAACGAAGTCTGTGAAGGTTTGGGAGTCTACCTTGAAGACTTACCAGAGTGATTGGGCGAGGACTATGTGACCTTAGCTCAAGGAGAATACGGTGAGGACTTGGTGTCCTGAGTGCGTGTTCAGGACTGGGTGTCCGGGACTATGTGTCCTAAGGTTTAAATACCTAGCCGCTCCAACCAGACGTACAGTTGTCACAGCAACTAGAACTGGTCCAACACATCATTGTCTTCAACGAGTCACTGGTTTCATCTTCACTTCCTTTTACTTACTGATCACTCATTGTGAAGTCATTGCGTGTCTGTTCTATATTTTGTCTTCACAACGTGAGTGTATGATCTGTTTGGCTTCATAGTATCTTCCTACCTGATCCTTATTACACTACAGCTATTTGTCACTGTGCTTACACTCTGTTGACACTTGACCATGGCTTGCCTAGTGTAGTCTAACTTCCCCTGCATAGTAATAGGCATATCTCTACTGTTTGTCTTCATAACTTCCACCTTTTGAAGACTTTCATAAAAGTTGCCTATTCACCCCCCCCCTCTAGTCGATATAACGCACTTTCAATTGGTATCAGAGCAAGGTGCTCCCTTGTTCTGTGTGATTCGGTTTAACCACCTGGAGTTTTAGCTATGTCGACTGCAGGGATAATCAAAGTCTCCGCTGCGTGCCCCGTCTTCGATGGAACTGAATATCCCTACTGGAAGAATAAGATGCGTATGCATCTTGAAGCCATTGACGTCGACCTATGGTAGTCGTCGAGAACAGAGTTCCCAAGGCTGGAGAAGGTGTCACTGCTGCTGATGTCAAGAAATTCGTTCAACTGGACTCTACTGCCAAGAACATCATCTGTGGTCATCTGACCAAAGGACAGTATGGCCGTGTGAGTGCTTTGAAGACATCCAAGCTAGTCTGGGACTGGCTCTCCAAGGTCAATGAAGGCATCTCAACCCAGAGAGATCAAAGAATCAGTGTCCTGCGCAATCTCTTCAACCGCTTCAAGCGAAATGACAATGAGAATGTCCATCACACATTTGACCGACTCACTGACATCACAAATGAGCTTCAAGCCCTCGGCGCCACTGAGATTACCAAACACGAAGTCGTCAAAACGCTGCTGAGATCACTTGATAGTTCGTTTGACATCCTAGCCCTGATGATTCAAGAACATCCTGATTTCAAGACACTCGATCCATCTGACATACTTGAGAGGCTCAACACACATGAGTTTCAGCTTTCTGAGAAAAAAGATATCTACGGTCCAAACTATGGGCGAACTCGTGCCTTGAAGGCAAAAGCTGTTTCCTCATCTGTAGAAGAATCTGACAGCAGTTCTGATGATCCTGAAGACATTGGAAGGGAACTTGCAATGCTAGTGAAGAAGTTCCAAAAATTCACCAAGAA
Source organism: Triticum dicoccoides (assembly GCF_002162155.2). Classification (NCBI taxonomy): domain Eukaryota; kingdom Viridiplantae; phylum Streptophyta; class Magnoliopsida; order Poales; family Poaceae; genus Triticum; species Triticum dicoccoides. Next base: position 770,493,826 of record NC_041382.1, on the reverse strand, counting down.
GAAAGGCTTCAGAAAGTCTTCACGATCAAGCTCAAGGAATGATGAAGCTCCTGCTCATGACTACAAGAAGAAAACATGTCACAAGTGCAAGAAACTTGGCCACTTCATCTCTGAGTGTCCACAGTGGGACAACGAGAACAAAAAGAAGAAGAAGAGCAAGGAATATGACTCTGACGACAAGAAGAAGAAGAAGAAATACTCAAAGTCTTCTTCCAAGTCTTCCTCAAAGTCTTCATCACACAAGAAGAGCTCATCTGGCAAGGCACGTGCGTTTGTTGGCAATGAAATGGATTCAGAGGAGGAGTCCGCTTCTGAGGAGGCAGAGGTGGAGTCTGAGGAGGAGTCTGATTCTGGCATTGCAAGTCTGGCTACAGCATACGTCACCAAGTCCATCTTCAACACTGAAGACAATGATTTCATCACCGACACCGATGCAAATGACAAGGACTACTCCACTCCTACCTACTGCTTCATGGCACGCGGTGCCAAGGTAAACAAACGCACTACTCACTATCAAACATCTAGTGACGATGACTCTGATTGTGATTCAAAACCCAGTTACAAAACACTTGCTAAAATTGCAACTGAACAACAGAAAGCCATGGAACATATTCAAAAACTATTAGACAGAAGCGATGATCTGTTGGGTGCTGAAATGACTCGATCTGAATCCTTAATTGAAGACATAAAAAATCTTCACGTTAAGTATCAGGAACTTGAAGATCGTCATGATACTCTCTCAACAACTCATGAAAAGCTTTCCTATGATTATCTTCAAAGGAAGCAAGAACTTGAGAAATTGAGAGCGGCTCATGAAGATCTTCAAGAGGAAAACGAGTCACTTCACGCCGAACAGATCAGTTCCGCTCAGGAAGGATTTGAACCACCATGTCTTAAATGCATTGAGCATGATAATGCTACTTCTATTGCTGAATGTTCCACTGCCACTGCTGTTGCAATATCTTCAACTGTTGATGTGGTAACTAACCCCTCTGCTGAGGATACCACTGTTATTGCTGATGAGAATGCTAGGTTGAAGACATTGCTTGAAACAGGGATGTACAAAAGTCTTAAAGGACATCAGACATTATGTGATGTCCTCAAGAAGCAGATTCTGAACCGAAACCCTAGGAAAGAGGGTGTTGGGTTCGTAAGGAAAATAAATGCAGATGGCTCTTACTGGAAACCTGAGCAGTACCCCAAAACCAAGTGGGTTGCTGCAAAGGAACCTTCAGTAGATCCATCCAATTTATCTGGCTTCACTTGTGCTAACCCCATTATCATTGATGAATCCTTTGATGCAAACTATATGCTGTTTAAGAATCAGAATGGTGAAGTGTTTGCGAGGTACATTGGTACTAACTGCAGGAATGGACCGCCTATGAAGAAGATCTGGGTTCCGAAAAAGTGTCTGGAAAATCTTCCTGTGAATGTCTTCATGATACCTCACGTGAAGAAGACAAACCTCAGACCAAAGGCTTCATACGGTCCAAAGGCTTCATACAAACAGAGGACTCACCTGAGTCACACTAACGCAAATGTTTTGCAGGGAAACCATACTCAGGCATATGAATATGAGAGCGGTTTATCAAACCGTCATGTTCATATGACCAAAAATTATTCTGCCTATTCTTATGAGTACTATTGTCCACCTGCAAGACTGTTTGCTAAGGCTTCAAAGCCAAAATTCTCAGATGCTGCACTTAGACTTATTGCTTCTAAACCACCCTTGAAGATGTGGGTGGTTAAGAAAGCTTAACTCTCTTTTGCAGGGAAAGGTCTCCAGCAGAAAACCAAAATCTTCTGACGCTATTGCTAGGGACCTTAAAAATCTTGTAGGGTGCAAGATAAAATGCCCGAATGGCATCATTATGTACTTCGTTCCTGAATCGCATGCTACTCTCCCTATTAGTCCTAATCTGGATCTAAGTTTTCGTAACCCACTGGTTCGTCAAATGTTTTTGCTTCATAGTTCTCTTCGTGAAGCCTATCCCACTAACTGCACTGTAGGGTACGACACCAGCATCTTCAAAGTCTTCAGAATGGATTATTGACAGTGGGTGTACAAATCACATGACTGACAAAAGAAGCCTTCTTATGGACTCAACCTTACGTCCATCCGACAAGAGCCACATCACATTTGCTGACACTGGTAAAAGTAAGGTATTGGGTCTAGGTAGAGTTGCAATCTCAAAGGATCAACACATGGATAAAGTCATGCTTGTTGAATCCCTTGGCTTCAACTTAATGTCTGTCTCAATGCTTTGCGATTTGAACATGATCGTAATGTTTGGAAAATATCATTGCCTTGTACTAATGGAATCTGACAAGTCTCTAGTGTTTGAAGGGTATCGGAAAGATGATTTGTATGTGGTAGATTTCTCAGCAGGGCCACAACTTGCAGTATGTCTTCTTGCAAAAGCTTCAGAATGCTGGCTTTGGCATCGGAGGCTTGGGCATGCTGGCATGAGGAACCTTCACACCCTTGCGAAGAAGAAACATGTCATAGGCATTGAGGGCGTCAAGTTCAAGAAAGATCACTTATGCGGTGCCTGTGAAGCAGGGAAGATGACGAGGGCAAAACATCCCTCGAAGACAATCCTGACCACTACTCGACCCTTCGAACTGCTTCACATGGATCTTTTTGGTCCCACTCACTACTCAACTTTTACTACTACTGCTTGCCTCTATGGCTTCGTTATTGTTGATGATTATTCTAGATATACTTGGGTGCACATAATTCTTTACAAGACTGAAGTGCAGGATGTCTTCAGACGCTTCGCCAATCGTGCTATGAACAATTTTGGCGCCAAGATAAAGCACATCAGAAGTGACAATGGCACTGAATTCAAGAACACTGGCCTTGATACATATCTTGATACCTTGGGCATCACACATGAATTCTCAGCTCCGTACACGCCACAGCAGAATGGCGTCATCGAACGCAAGAACAGAACACTCATTGAGATGGCCAGAACGATGCTAGATGAATACAAGACTCCAAGAAAATTCTGGACTGAAGCCATTGACACTGCATGCCATACAGTCAATCGTGTTTATCTTCACAAGCTTCTGAACAAGACATCTTATGAACTCCTAACTGGCAAGAAGCCAAATGTCAGTTACTTCAGAGTATTTGGCGCAAGGTGTTGGATCAAGGACCCACACCACACCTCAAAGTTTGCACCAAAAGCACATGAGGGTTTTGTGCTTGGATATGGAAAGGATTCGCACTCCTACAGAGTCTTCAATCTCTTTCATTACAAAGTGGTTGAAACAGTGGATGTGCGGTTCGATGAGACAAATGGTTCACAAAGAGAGCAACTGCCAAATGTGCTAGATGAAATTCCAGCTAGTGAATCAATCAAGCTAATGGGAACTGGAGAGATTATACCTTCTGAAGCTCATCCTGAAGAAGAACTTATCATTTCAGCACCTGATCAACATGAAGACATTGCTCAGCCTGAAGACATTCCTCCCAACAACGACAGTGAACAGCAAGAGCAAGTCTTCGCCCTGTACATCCTCGTGTTGCCAATGAAGTGCAGATTGAAAGAATAATTGATAGCATCAATGCACCTGGTCCACTCACTCGTTCAAGGGCAACTCAGCTAGCAAATTTCTATGGGCACTTCACATTAGTCTCAATACCAGAACCCAAGAAAGTTGAAGAAGCCTTCATGGAACCTGAATGGATTCAAGCTATGCAAGAAGAGCTTCAACAGTTTGAGCTGAATAATGTATGGGAACTGGTTAAGCGTCCTGATCCACGGAAGCACAACATAATAGGCACCAAATGGATATACCGCAACAAGCAAGATGAGCATGGTCAAGTTGTCAGAAACAAAGCTCGTCTCGTTGCTCAAGGATATACTCAAGTGGAATGCATTGACTTTGATGAAACATTTGCTCCTGTGGCTAGGCTTGAAGCCATACGCATACTGCTGGCCTATGCAAATCATCATAACATTCTTCTATATCAAATGGATGTGAAGAGTGCCTTTCTCAATGGCAAGATTGAAGAAGAAGTGTATGTTGCACAACCGCCTGGCTTTGAAAATCCAAAACATCCTGACATGTTATACAAGCTCAACAAGGCGTTGTATGGCCTCAAACAAGCCCCTAGGGCCTGGTATGACACACTCAAATACTTCCTGAAGAGCAAAGGCTTCATACCTGGTTCCCTAGATTCCACTCTTTTCACGAAGACATATGATGGTGAACTATTTGTGTGCCAAATATATGTGGATGACATTATCTTCGGCTGCACAAATCAGAAGTATAGTGAAGAGTTTGGATATATGATGCAAGAGCAATATCAGATGTCCATGATGGGGGAGCTAAAGTTCTTCCTTGGTCTTCAAATACGACAACAACGCAATGGCATCTTCATATCTCAAGAGAAGTATCTCAAAGATTGCCTGAAGAAGTTCGGTATGCAAGACTGCAAAGGCTTCACAACACCAATGCCAGCCAAACATCATCTGGGTCCTGACGACAATGGTAAAGAGTTCGATCAAAAGGTATACCGCTCCATGATTGGTTCTTTACTTTATCTATGTGCATCTAGGCCAGATATTATGCTTAGTGTTTGCATGTGTGCTCGATTTCAAGCGGCACCAAAGGAGTCGCATCACTTAGCTGTGAAGCGAATTCTTCGATATTTGGCTCACACCCCAACTCTAGGATTATGGTATCCAAAGGGCTCAGAGTTTGATTTGGTTGGATTCTCGGATGTTGATTATGCTGGTGACAAAGTTGATCGCAAGTCTACGTCAGGCACATGTCACTTTCTGGGACGATCACTTGTATGTTGGTCTTCAAAGAAGCAGAACTATGTATCTCTCTCCACTGCTGAATCTGAATACATTGCTGCTGGATCTTGCTGCGCTCAGCTTCTGTGGATGAAGCAAACACTCAAGGACTATGGCATTCATCTGAAGCAAGTGCCACTTTACTGCGACAACGAAAGCGCCATCAAGATTGCCAACAACCCAGTTCAGCACTCGAAGACAAAGCACATTGAAATTCGTCATCACTTTCTCAGAGATCATGTTGTGAAGGAAGACATTGATATCATACACGTCAACACTGAAGAGCAATTGGCAGATATCTTCACCAAGCCCTTGGATGAGAAGAGGTTTTGCAAGTTACGGTGTGAGCTAAAAATCCTAGAATCCTCAAATGTCCTGTGATTAGGCACACATCCTAACACTTATGCATATGATGAATTAGATGTGCAACACACAAAGTAAAGTATATCTTCAATCAATGAAGACATACATTCTAAGTGTGAATGCATTAATGTGGAATTTGACTTCGGAGCGCCACGATAATTGTGCGCCGTGTCTGGGTCTAATACTTCCTATACGGTGGGTAACGCCACCACCAAACATTCTATTTTGAAGTGTTTCACTCATGGCGTTATCTTGCAATGTCTTCACATTTGGTTTGGCTTCGAACTCAACATATTTTCATGATTATCTTCACTATGTTGATATATATATATATATATATGCTAGTGTTCTGTCCTCTACAGCATTCACTTATAGCTATATCTTCGTGTTGAATCTTTTGAACTAAGTGAATGTGATCGGACCCCAACTTCTCTATGCTTTCTATCTCAAACTCTATCTCTCCAAGTCATATGCATTCTATTGAAACTGTCGAATGTCTTCACTGCGTCCTTGTCAGCAGAAGATATAGAGACAACCATAAAGTCCGTTTTCAATGCTCATTCCTCCACATAAAATCCGGAGAAGCAGGAACGACCACCCGACAATTCAGGCGTGCGTGGGACGTGGAACAAACCCCAAACTTCCGCAAACTGGCCACGCGTTCCTCAGATGCGAATCGCCAGGGGCACCTGTGTAACAGCACAGTGCTGCCCCTGTGCCTATAAATACACACTCACTGCGGTAACTATCTCTTCTTCCACCCTCGCACAAACCCTAGCGCCACCGCTAGCTCTCGACGACGCCGGCGACGAAGCGCTTCGCTGCCGCAACCTCTCCGACGCCGTCTTCATGCCGACCGCGGACATCGTCCTCTCCGCCGTCGCTGTAGGTCTCCTCCGTCGCCAAGTTAGGGCACGGACGAGTGAACTGCTCGGCCTCATCTCTCGCTCCGTCTAGCAGTTCTCAGTGTGGTAAATAAAACTACCTTTTTACAACATCGTTGATCCTATTGATCTGTCACTTTCTACCACAAGAAGTTTCTGTTCACACAAGCTAGATCTCTCTCAAACTGCATCTCATAACATGCCTAGTATATTCACTTGTGCTTCACAAAGTAGTTAGATTCCTCACTTGTACTGATCTGTGGATTCGTACAAATCTGGAACCAACTTCTTATCTATAAGTGAATGTCTTCGCACGATGAGGTCAATGTCTTCTAAACTGATTTATCTTCAAAATCTTCTGAGAATGCATATGACCTCTTCCCCTTCCCTCGCACCTTAATGCTGTCACAGGTACATGTCCGTGGGAGAATCCTTTGGTTCTCATAGTCTGCATTCATTTGCAGAATTCCTACAGCATCACATAAATTCTCCTGAAGCCAGTTCCTGTTGGTCCAGCAAGAGAAAGCCTTTGAAGCCTTTGAACGTCTTGAAGCCTTCCAAGTTAAGGTTTATGGCTTCAGAAACAGCAGTAAGGAAGGGGGGCAGACAGAGACGTGGAGGAACATCCAAAGATCTGCCTAATGAACTGGCAGAAATGTACAAAACAGATCTTGAAGAGAATTATGGTCAGCGCAAGACCCGAATCCAATGGATTCGACGCTATTGGGCAGAACAATGGTTCCAATACCTCTTCGTCACCCAGGAGTATGCTGAGAAAAGTGCCATCAAGAGACCGTGGGGGGACATCCTTTACAAGAACCTCATACCCAGGACCAGAGATGAAGCCATTGCTCAAGGCTTCTACCCATGCATGGTCCGAGGACCACAGCCTGCTGAAGCACATCCGTCGTCACTACTCTGGTGTCGTGACGACAATCTGTTCAAGCGCAACTTCCAGTTTGCCCAGAACTCAGCGAAGCAGAACAAGAAGAAGTTGGGGTTAGACTTCAACCCTGGTCCCTCCGCACCAAGGGCAGATGGCACACGCGACGCAGAACCCAATATCATCGGTCCGTATGCCAACCTTGAGGGCCTCATCACCCGCATCTTAGTCCAAGGGACTGCCGTGAATGACCCTCCAGCTGACTCTGAGTCTGATGAAGCTCCTGCTGTACCGAAGCCAAAGCAGTCGAAGAAGCCAAAAGCTTCAAAGCCGGCCCCTTCACCAAAAATCTCAAGGGCGAAGCCATTGGCAACTGCACCTCCTGAAGACAGTGTGCAGTCTGAAGACGTATCCCGCGTCTCCAAGCCCCAGAAGGCCAAGATGCCTCAGCCACACACCGGCAAAGAGCTCACAGCTGCTGCCATTCTACGCAGCGAAGCCATTGCTCTGTCAAGTGATGAAGATCTTGGAGATGACGCTCTCGAGCAGCTCATCAAGAGCAAAGAAGAAGCTGAAATCTTCAACAATTTGCCTCTCGTTGATGTCGCCATCATCCACAACTTCATCGACGAATGGTTTGCCACACCAAACATCAGCTTCGAAGATCTGCAGCTGCCCGTTGGCCTCAGCGTCGCCTTCCAAGGCGCTATTGCTTCAGAACTTGCCATTGCCCAGCGCATTGTTGAACTGAAGCAGAAAATTAATCATGAAAAGGCTCAGTTCAAGAAGAATATGGCTAAGCTCAGCGTGCAAGAAGTGAAGAGCTTCAAGATCATGTTGAATGAGCTCAAGGAAAACTTTCTGAAGAAGCGTGCAGAAGCTCAGGGTTCACGTGAGCGGATGAAGTCTCTGGCTGACAGATGTGTGCAAGCCTACAATGAGGCTAAAAAGCGCAAGGCACTTGGGCGTCCTGGCATCGACCCCAAGATGGCCGCAAAGAAAAAGAAGAAGACTGTTCCAGCTGAACCAGAGGCACCAAGGCAGGAAGCAGTTTCACTTGTCTTCCCAACTGCAACGATTGGCTCGAAGCCAAAGAGCCGGTCAACAGCTTCAGAGCTCAAGAAGACAAGAACTGCTGAGGCTGAAGCCAGGAAGAGGAAAAGCTCTGAAGCCTCTCCTACTGCCCCCAGCAAGAAAAAGAGAAAGACCAAGAAATCTCGGGCTGCTCCCACAGAGCCCTTGATAGTTGAACCTATTTCTATGGTTCACCCTGACGCAGAACGTCAATTGACGGTGCATGAGCCTGCTTCCACAGAGGCTCCTGTTCCTGAAGACATTTCAGCAGCTGATCCCATCGCTGCTGAAGACATTGGTCATCGTGACAATGTAGAAGATGATGCATCCCTTCCTCAATTAGAACACAACGAACTTATCAGCATTGGCCGTCCACTGACGCCAATTGCACAGGATGCTTCATGGGCGGATCGCCCTCAAGAGGAAGAAGACAATGAGGCCCAGCCCACTCCAACCCCACAGGCGTCGTCTGCATTCCGCAGGCTTCGCAAAGGTCCAAGGCCTCAAGTCTATGCTGAAGACATTCCGGCCGCATCAGCCGCAAAAGAAGCACCACAAAAGCCCACTCCTATGCCCCACCAAGAAGCAGTTCTCCAGGAAAACGTGCTTGTAACCGACCCTCCAGCTAGTCAAGCGGAGGCTGAAAATACTGAGGCTGCCACAACCAACACTGAAGCCAATGTGGAGCCCTCCCCACCAAAAGCTTCAGAAGACAACGAAGCTACTGATCCAGACACTTCTGTTCCTGAGTTTGCTGCAGGTCCTCAATTTGATTACCATGTTGAGCACAGACCTCATGTCCAGAAGCCAGTCCCAAGGCTGCCGAGGTTCCCAGGTCCTGCATCAGCACCTGGCTCCTTTAACATCAATAGCTTCAAGGCAGATAAGACATTCTTCAACAGCTCCAAGAACCCCTATTCAAGGGAAAAGATTTCATCAGATAGGTTCTGGAGCTATCCTCAGCGCAGCTACTATTCATGCATCCTATACAACCAAGGTCGCATCTTCCCGCACAAGTGCCTTGATGTTGAAGCCATTGCTGGTCTACCCTGTTTAGAGGAAGCGTTGGATTGCTTCAAGCAAGTGGGTCTGCTGTAGTTTGTAATTGATGAAGAGCACTGGAATGAAGAGCTTCTGCTGCAATTCTATGCCACCCTCCACATCAAAGGATACAACAGAGATCCGAAGACTTGGGCCCTGGAGTGGATGACCGGCAATGTCCATCACAAAGCCAATGCATTTGATATCATTGAGCTCACCGGCCTGCCCACTCCTGGCGAATTCTTCGAGGAAGGTTGTCCACTACACACTGAAGCTCTTGAGAGCATATTCCAGAGGCCTGAACCGAATATGAGTCAGATGCTCTCCATGATGAAGCCATTGCCCCACGATGCTCCTTATCCAATAGAGTTCTTCGTTGAAGACTTTGAGTACCTGCCCAGAACCATCTATCACATTATCCGGCGGACTCTCTGGCCTATCAAAGAGCACTCTCCAAATGCCAAGATCGAGGGTGCAATGAAGACTCTGATATTTTGTATCCTTCATGGCAAATGCTTCAACGCACAGGATTTCTTTATACGCCAACTTGCTGCATCAGGCTCAGATTTACTTGGTTTGAAGTTCTATGCTCCTTGGGTAATGAGACTAATCAAGCTTCACTCTGCGATCTCATATCAGCCCTCGGCCCGCAACCATCAGATCTTCTTGCCAGATGTGGATACCTCTGCTGAAGCTATATATCCTGAGCCTGCCAAGCAACCTTTGAGTCTTCAGAATGCAGAACACCAGAGCTTCACTCAAAACGTTGAAGGTGTTGAAGCCATCTCCAGGGTGTATCCTTTGGCTGGCACTACACGTGCACCACACCCTGCTTCAACTGAAGCCACTGACAGTGCCACTGCTTCAAGACCCAAGAAGCGCACTCGTGTTCTCAACTACCGAGAGCTTCTTGTGGCCCTTCATCAAAAGCAGGATAGGCATCATGACTGGTTGAAGAGACAGATGAAGAGCCTCTTGGTGGATGTAAATCGCATCCGAAATCTTGCCACCAAGAACGCTTTCGTTGCCCATGAAACCTGTCGCCGCACATGGAAAGGGCTAACGATGATGCTTTCTGAAGCTGATCTTCAAGAGGATGGCTTCACTGAGAGATTCAAATTTGACTCCACACCTCCTCGAAGAGCTATGCTGCTGGGGACTCCATCCCTTGAAGACTCTGAGTTTTCTTCCTCTGCTGCCACAGTCACTGCCAGAATCATTGAGGAAGAAGACGATGCTACCTCACCGCCACCTGCTTCAGCACCTCCAAGCTCTTCTGCACCGCCAAACAACACCAACAACCCTGCTACTTCATCTACTCCTCATGGGAACGAGTAGAGGCTCTATGTCTTCAAACCTTTTTGGTCATTACTGACAAAAGGGGGAGAAGCATATGAGATTGATAGTCTTCAAGCGGGTTCATATGGGTGGGTGCCTTATATTTTGCTTCGTGCTTACAACTCTCGTTTTTTTGCTACATTTGGTTCTTATGACTTGTAACACTTAAACCAGATGGTCGTCTGCTACTTGTTTGCCACCCTGTTATGCGAAGATAAATTCCGCACTTATCTCATTCTGCAGACGTCCATTTTCCATTATGCATGTCATTATCTTCATATACTTTCACATGCATAGTGGATTGTCATCATAAGCTGAAGTGGATCTCCACAAGTACAACCTGCCATGTGCATTTGCATTCCAAAAGCAAATTAACTTATATGCACATCTTCAGGGGGAGCCCTTGCAACTTATGAAGACAATTCCTTATCCTTTACAATTTCACAGACTATATTCCCCGTTGAAAACTTCAACTAGTTTGTCATCAATCACCAAAAAGGGGGAGATTGTAAGTGCATCTAGTGCCACCCCTAGTTGGTTTTGGAGTATTGACGACAAACCTAGTTGAGGGACTAATGTGTTTGTGAGAATTGCAGGATAACACAGGTAGAAGTCCCTTATTGATTCGGCTTTACTACCAGAGATGACCCCTAAAATTGTATGAAGACATTGAAGTCAAAGGTGGTATATGAAGATATTCACATTGAAGACTATGACAAGAGAAGACACGATATGAAGCCTATGGAGCTCGAAGACTTAGATCTTTCATAGTTCTTTTTCTTTTGTGTTGAGTCATAGGAACCACCGTACTGTTAAGTGGGGTCCATGAGAACCAGCCAGAATGATTGAAGTGATGCTTAACCAAAACCTATGTCTTCGAGTGAAGACAATGAGAGCGAATCTTGTCCAGAGCCGGACAAGTCAGCTTTGCTTGTAGCCCAAGTAAAGTTGCCATGAGAGTTTGAAATCTGACCGCTGAGACACGTGTCAGTTCCTTAGTGACCCAGGGTCATTTTGGAAAAATCAGGTCAGGTTGCCAAGTGGCTATAAATAGCCCACCCCCTACAACCATAAATGGTTGGCTGCTCAGATTTTAGTGCACGGCTTTTGTCGTTTGAGAGCAACCCACCTCGAAGCCTTTGAGAGAAAATTCCTAGCGAGGAGAAAGCCCTAACCACCCAGAGCCAGAGTAAATTGGGCATCACTTAAGTCTTCTTGTCTGTGTGATCTGAAGACTTATTACACTTGAGGATTGTGAATCCTCCAGACGGTTAGGCGTCGCGTTTTGAGCATCCAAGAGACATTGTGGATTGCCAGTGAACAAAATCTGTGAAGGTTTGGGAGTCTACCTTGAAGACTTACCAGAGTGATTGGGCGAGGACTATGACCTTAGCTCAAGGAGAATACGGTGAGGACTTGGTGTCCTGAGCTGCGTGTTCAGGACTGGGTGTCCGGGACTGTGTCCTAAGGTTTAAATACCTAGCCGCTCCAACCAGACGTACAGTTGTCACAGCAACTAGAACTGGTCCAACACATCATTGTCTTCAACGAGTCACTGGTTTCATCTTCACTTCCTTTTACTTACTGATCACTCATTGTGAAGTCATTGCGTGTCTGTTCTATCTTTTGTCTTCACAACGTGAGTGTATGATCTATTTGGCTTCATAGTATCTTCCTACCTGATCCTAGTTACACTACAACTATTTGTCACTGTGCTTACACTCTGTTGACACTTGACCATGGCTTGCCTAGTGTAGTCTAACTTCCGCTGCATAGTAATAGGCATATCTCTACTGTTTGTCTTCATAACTTCCACGTTTTGAAGACTTTCATAAAAATCGCCTATTCACCCCCCCTCTAGTCGATATAACGCACTTTCAAGGAAGATATTATGAGGCCGATCAGAATAAGCAGTCACTCAGTGAAGACAGAAGATAGTGCAATCATACAATGACTTCACAAGGACCAACAGTAAGTAAAGAGAAGGGAAGGATGAAACCAGTGACTCGTTGAAGACAATGATTTGTTGGACCAGTTCCAGTTGCTGTGACAACTGTATGTCTGGTTAGGGCAGCTAGGTATTTAAACCTGAGGACACACAGTCCTGAACACGCAGCTTAGGACACCCAGTCCTCACCGTATTCCCCTTGAGCTAAGGTCACACAGACCTCGCCCAATCACTCTGGTAAGTCTTCAAGGTAGACTCCCAAACCTTCACAGACTTCATTCACCGGCAATCCACAATGTCTCTTGGATGCTCAGAACGCGACGCCTAACCGGCTGGAGGATTCACAGTCCTCAAGTGTAATAAGTCTTCAGATCACACAGACAAGAAGATTTAAGTGATGCCTAACACTCTTTGGCTCTGGGTGGTTAGGGCTTTATCCTCACAAGGAATTCTCTCTCAAATGCTTCGAGGTGGGTTGCTCTCAAACGACAAAAGCTGTACTCTAACTCTGAGCAGCCAACCGTTTATGGTTGTAGGGGGTGGGCTATTTATAGCCACTAAGCAACCCGACCTGATTTGTCCGAAATGACCCTGGGTCACTAAGGAACTGACACGTGTTCCAACGGTCAGATTTCAAACACACACGGCAACTTTACTTGGGCTACAAGCAAAGCTGACTTGTCCGACTCTAGACAAGATTCGCTCTCATAGTCTTCACTCAAAGACATAGGTTTTGGTTAAGCATCACTTCAGTCATTCTGACTGGTTCTCTTGGACCCCACTTAACAGTACGGTGGTTCCTATGACTTCAACAAAGAAGAAAAATAACTACGAAAGATCTAAGTCTTCGAGCTCCATAGGCTTCATGCGATGTCTTCTCTTGTCATAGTCTTCAATGTGAACATCTTCACATACCACCTTTGACATCAATGTCTTCATATATTTTTAGGGGTCATCTCTGGTAGGAAAACCGAATCAATGAGGGACTTCTACCTGTGTTATCCTGCAATTCTCACAAACACATTAGTCCCTCAACTAGGTTTGTTGTCAATACTCCAAAACCAACTAGGGGTGGCACTAGATGCACTTACAATCTCCCCATTTTTGGTGATTGATGACAAACTAGTTGAAGTTTTCAACGGGGAATATAATATGTGAAATTGTAAAGGATAAGGAATTGTCTTCATTAGTTGCAAGGGCTCCCCCTAAAGATGTGCATATAAGTAATTTGCTTTTGGTATGCAAATGCACATGGCAGGTTGTACTCGTGGAGATCCTCTTCAACTTATGATGACAATTCATTATGCATGAGAAGGTATGTGAAGATAATGACATGCATAATGGAAAATGGACATTTGCAAAATGATCTAAGTGCGGAATTTATCGTCGCATCACGAAGTAGCAAATAAGTAGCTGACGACCATCGAGTTTAGGTGTTACAACTCAAAGAACCAAATGTTTCAAAACGAGAGTAGTAAACACGAGGCAAAATATAAAGCTACCGCCCATGTGGACCCGCTTGAAGACTATCAAACTCATATGCTTCTCCCCCTTTTGTCAGTTAGGACCAAAAAGGTTTGAAGACATAGAGCATCTACTCGTTCCCATGAAGGTAGGTGAAGCAGCAGGGTCGTCGATGGTGTTCGGCGGTGCAGAAGAACTTGGAGCAGTGTTGAAGCGTGCTGAAGGAGGTGGCGGTGAAGTAGCATCGTCTTCGTCCTCGATCACTCTGGCATTCACAGTTGCAGCAGAGGAAGAGAACTCAGAGTCTTCAAGAGATGGAGTTCGTCGCAGCACTGCCCTTCGAGGAGGTGTGGAGTCAAACTTGAAGCGTTTAGAGAAGCCATCCTCTTGAAGATCATCTTCAGAGCACATAAGCGTCAGCCCTTTCCATGTGCGTCGTGAGGTTTCATGGGCAACAAAGTCATTTTTGGTGGCAAGATTGCGAATGCGGTTGACATCCACCAAGAGGCTTTGCATTTGGCGCTTCAGCCAGTCATGATGCCTATCCTGTTTCTGATGAAGAGCCACAAGAAGCTCTCGGTCGTTGAGAACACAAGATCGCTTCTTGGGTCGTTGCCCAATAGTGCTTTCGGTGGCTTTAGTAAGGGCACGATGAGGTGCACGTGTAGTTCCAGCCAGAGGATAAACACGGGTGACTGCTTCAACTCCTTCGATGTTCTGAGAGAAACTTTGATGCTCCGCATTCTGAAGACTAAGAGGCTCCTTGGCAGGTTCAGGATAAATGGCTTCAACGGACATATCCACATCAGGCAGAAAGATCCGATGATTGCGAGCAAATGGCTGATATGAGATAGCGGAGTGGAGTTTAATCAGCCACATTATCCATGGAGTGTAGAACTTCAAGCCAAAAAGATCAGAGCCTGATGCAGCAAGTTGGCAGATGAAGAAGTCCTGTGCATTGAAGCATTTGCCATGAAGAATATAGAAGACCAAAGTCTTCATTGCACCTTCCAGCTTGGCATGTGGAGAATGTCCTTTGATGGGCCAAAGAGTTCGCCTTTTGATGTGATAAATAGTCCTTGGCAGATACTCAAGGTCTTCAACAAGGAACTCCTTAGGATATGCAGCATCTTGTGGAAATGGCTTCATCATACTAAGCATCTGACTCATGTTTGGTTCAGGCTTCTGAAAGATGCTCTCCATAGCTTCACTGTGAAGCTGACAGCCAGGTTCGTAGAGATCGCCAGGAGTGGGCAGACCAGTGAGCTCGACGATATCAAAGGCTTTGGCTTCGTGATGAACATTTCCTGTCATCCACTCCAGGACCCAAGTCTTCGGATCTCTGTTGTACCCACGTATGTGAAGTGTGGCATAGAATTGGAGCAGCAACTCTTCATTCCAGTGCTCTTGGTCAGTGACAAACGACAACAATCCAACCTCTTTGAAGCAATCCAGAGCTTCTTCCAGACAGGGCAGACCAGCTATTGCTTCGATGTTAAGACGCTTATGTGGGAAGATGCGACCTTGATTGTACATAATGCAGGAGTAATAGCTTCGCTGTGGATAGCTCCAGAACCGATCAGAAGATATTCTGTCCCTTGAGTAGGGGTTCTTGGAGCTATTGAAGAAGGTGTTGTCTGCTTTGAAGCCGTTGACATAGAAGGATCCAGGTGCTGATGCAGGACCTGGAAACCTAGGCAATCTTGGGATTGGCTTTTGTACCTGAGGCTTGTGCTCAACATAATAGTCAAACTGAGGACCAGCAGCAGCCGCAGGAATAGAAGCAGTAGTATCATTGGCTTCGCTGACTTCTGGTGCTTTTGTTGGTGTAGGCTCCACATTGGCTTCAGTCATGACAGCGTCAGTGGCGTTGGTGGCAGCCTCAAGATTCTCAACCTCCACTTGATGAGCTGGAGGGTCGGTCACAGGCACGTTCTCCTCGAGAACGGCTTCTTGGTGAGACGGGGGTGTAGCAGCTCTTGGGGTTTCTTCTTCATCGGCTGATGCAGCCGGAATGTCTTCAGTAGCTTTAGCTTCAGACTCAAAGACTGGAGGCCTTGGTCCTTTGCGAAGCCTGCGTAACATTGGCGATGCCTGTGGAGTTGGAGTTGGCTGGGCCTCAAAGTCATCTTCCTCTTGTGCTTGTGGGTGATCAGCCCATGATGCATCCTGAGCAATTGGCGTCAGAGGACGACCAATGCTGATGAGTTTGCTGTGCGTTAGCACAGGCGATGATACCTGTTGGTGCTTGATCTGAGGAAGAACTGCATCATCTTCAACATGGTCATGGTGACCAATGTCTTCAGCAGCGGTGTGATCAGCTGCTGGAAAGTCTTCAGCTTCATGAGCCTCTGTGAAAGCAGGCTCATGGACAGTCAGTTGGCGCTCTTGATGTTCAGTGGCTAGGCGAACCATGGAGATGGGTTCAACAATTAAGGGCTCTGTGGGAGCAGCCCATTCCTTCTTGGTCTTCCGCTTCTTCTTGGAGGGAGCAGTAGCAGAGGCTTCAGGATGTTTCCTCTTTCTGGCTTCAGCCTCGGCAGTCCTCGTCTTCTTTAGTTCTGAAGCAGTTGACCTGGCCTTTGGCTTCGAGCCAGTCATGCTAGTTGGCAAGACAATGGGATCTGCTTCCTGCCTTGGTGCATCGGATTCGGCCATAGCGGGCTTCTTCTTCTTCTTTGCAGCCATCCTGAGGTCGATGCCAGGACGCCCATGGGCCTTGCACTTCTCAGCCTCATTGTAGGCTTGCACACACTTGTCAGCCAGGCTCTTCATGCGCTCATGAGAACCTTGAGCTTCTTCACGCTTCTTGAGAAAGGCTTCTTTAAGCTCGTGCAGCATGTCGGAGGTTGTTCCACGTCCCACGCACGCCTGGATTGTCAGGTGGTCGTTCCCACTTCTCCGGGTTTCAGGTGAAGGAATGAGCATTGAAAACGGACTTAATGTTTTTCTCTGTATCTTCTGCTGACAAGGACACATAGAAGACATTCGATAGTTTCAATAGAATGCATATGATTTGGAGAGATAGAGTTTGAGATAGAAAGCATAGAGAGGTTAGGGTCCGATCACATTCACTTAGTTTAAAAGATTCAACAAGAAGACATAGCTATAAGTGAATGCTGTAGAGGACAGAACACCAGTATATATATAATCAACATAGTGAAGATAATCATGAAGACATGTTGAGATCGAAGTCAAACCAAATGTGAAGACATAGCAAATGTAACACCATGAGTGAGACACTTCAAACAGAACATTTGGTGGTGGCGTTACCCACCGTATAGGAAGTATTAGACCCAGACACGGCGCACAATTATCGTGGCACTCCGAAGTCAAATTCCTCATTAATGTATTCACACTTAGAATGCATGTCTTCATTGATTGAAGATATACTTTGTTGGAAATATGCCCTAGAGGCAATAATAAAAGCATTATTATTATATTTCCTTGTTCATGATAATTGTCTTTATTCATGCTATAATTGTGTTATCCGGAAATCGTAATACATGTGTGAATAATAGACACCAACATGTCCCTAGTAAGCCTCTAGTTGACTAGCTCGTTGATCAACAGATAGTCATGGTTTCCTGACTATGGACATTGGATGTCATTGATAACGAGATCACATCATTAGGAGAATGATGTGATGGACAAGACCCAATCCTAAACATAGCACAAGATCGTATAGTTCGTTTGCTAGAGTTTTCCAATGTCAAGTATCTTTTCCTTAGACCATGAGATCGTGTAACTCCCGGATACCGTAGGAGTGCTTTGGGTATACCAAACGTCACAACGTAACTGGGTGACTATAAAGGTATACTACGGGTATCTCCGAAAGTGTCTGTTGGGTTGACATGGATCAAGACTGGGATTTGTCACTCTATATGACGGAGAGGTATCACTGGGCCCACTCGATAATGCATCATCATAATGAGCTCAAAGTGACCAAGTGTCTGGTCACGGGATCATGCATTATGGTACGAGTAAAGTGACTTGCCGGTAATGAGATTGAACGAGGTATTGGGATACCGACGATCGAATCTCGGGCAAGTAACATACCGATTGACAAAGGGAATTGTATACGGGGTTGCTTGAATCCTCGACATCGTGGTTCATCCGATGAGATCATCGAGGAGCATGTGGGAGCCAACATGGGTATCCAGATCCCGCTGTTGGTTATTGACCGGAGAACAATCTCGGTCATGTCTACATGTCTCCCGAACCCGTAGGGTCTACACACTTAAGGTTCGGTGACGCTAGGGTTGTAGGGATATGTATATGCAGTAACCCGAATGTTGTTCGGAGTCCCGGATGAGATCCCGGACGTCACGAGGAGTTCCGGAATGGTCCGGAGGTAAAGAATTATATATAGGAAGTGCTATTTCGGGCATCGGGACAAGTTTCGGGGTCACCGGTATTGTACCGGGACCACCGGAGGGGTCCCGGGGGTCCACCGGGTGGGGCCACCTGTCCCGGGGGGCCACATGGACTGTAGGGGGTGCGCCTTGGCCTACATGGGCCAAGGGCACCAGCCCCAAGAGGCCCATGCGCCTAGGGTTTCAAGGAGGGGAGAGTCCTAGGAGGGGAAGGCACCTCCTAGGTGCCTTGGGGAGGAGGGATTCCTCCCCTTGGCCGCACCCCCCTAGGAGATTAGATCTCCTAGGGCCGGCGCCCCCCCTTGGCCCTCCTATATATAGTGGGGAGATGAAGGACTTCTTACCCCCTTGCCTTTGGTGCCTCCCTCTCCCTCTCCAACACCTCCCCCTCCTCCATAGTGCTTGGCGAAGCCCTGCCGGAGTACTGCAGCTCCACCACCACCACGCCGTCGTGCTGCTGCTGGAGCCATCTTCCTCAACCTCTCCTCTCCCCTTTGCTGGATCAAGAAGGAGGAGACGTTACGCTGACCGTACGTGTGTTGAACGCGGAGGTGCCGTCCGGTCGGTGCTAGGATCTCCGGTGATTTGGATCACGTCGTGTACGACTACCTCATCCCCGTCCTTTGAACGCTTCCGCTCGCGATCTACAAAGGTATGTAGATGCATCCGATTACTCGTTGCTAGATGAACTCATAGATGGATCTTGGTGAAACCGTAGAAATTTTTTTTTGTTTTCTGCAACGTTCCCCAACAGTGGCATCATGAGCTAGGTCTATGCGTAGTTCTTCTTGCGCGAGTAGAACACAATTTGTTGTGGGCGTAGATGTTGTCAACTTTCTTGCTGCTACTAGTCTTATCTTGCTTCAACGGTATTGTGGGATGAAGCGGCCCGGACCAACCTTACACGTACGCTTACGTGAGACCGGTTCCACCGACTGACATGCACTAGTTGCATAAGGTGGCTGGCGGGTGTCTGTCTCTCCCACTTTAGTTGGAGCGGATTCGATGAAAAGGGTCCTTATGAAGGGTAAATAGAAGTTGACAAATCACGTTGTGGCTTTCACGTAGGTAAAGAAAACGTTCTTGCTAGAATCCTATTTCAGCCACGTAAAACTTGCAACAACAATTAGAGGACGTCTAACTTGTTTTTGCAGCAAGTGCTTTGTGATATGATATGGCCAAAGTTGTGATGAATGATGAATGATATATATGTGATGTATGAGATGTTCATGCTATTGTAATGGGAATCACGACTTGCATGTCGATGAGTACGACAACCGGCAGGAGCTATAGGAGTTGTCTTTATTTTTTGTATGACCTGCGTGTCATTGAGAAACGCCATGTAAATTACTTTACTTTATTGCTAAACGCGTTAGCCATAGTAGTAGAAGTAATAGTTGGCGAGCAACTTCATGGAGACACGATGATGGAGATCATGATGATGGAGATCATGGTGTCATGCCGGTGACGAGATAATCATGGAGCCCCAAGATGGAGATCAAAGGAGCTATGTGATATTGGCCATATCATGTCACTATTATTATTTGATTTCATGTGATGTTTATCATGTTTTGCATCTTGTTTACTTAGAACGATGGTAGTAAATAAGATGATCCCTCATAATAATTTCAAGAAAGTGTTCCCCCTAACTGTGCACCGTTGCGACAGTTCGTTGTTTCGAAGCACCACGTGATGATCGGGTGTGATAGATTCTAACGTTCACATACAACGGGTGTAAGACAGATTTACACATGCAAACACTTAGGTTGACTTGACGAGCCTAGCATGTGTACAGACATGGCCTCGGAACATAGAAGACCGAAAGGTCGAGCATGAGTCGTATAGAAGATACGATCAACATGAAGATGTTCACCGATGTTGACTAGTCCGTCTCACGTGATGATCGGACACGGCCTAGCTAACTCGGATCATGTTATACTTAGATGACTAGAAGAGGGATGTCTATCTAAGTGGGAGTTCATTATAATTTGATTAGATGAACTTATTTATCATGAACTTAGTCTAAAATATTTACAATATGTCTTGTAGATCAAATGGCCAACGTAGTCCTCAACTTCAACGCGTTCCTAGAGAAAACCAAGCTGAAAGACGATGGCAGCAACTATACGGACTGGGTCCGGAACCTGAGGATCATCCTCATAGCTGCCAAGAAAGATTATGTCCTACAAGCACCGCTAGGTGATGCACCTGTTCTCCCTGCAGAACAAGACGTTATGAACGCTTGGCAGGCACGGACCGATGACTACTCCCTCGTTCAGTGCGGCATGCTTTACAGCTTAGAGCCGGGGCTCCAAAAGCGTTTGAGAGACACGGAGCATATGAGATGTTCGAAGAGCTGAAAATGGTTTTCCAAGCTCATGCCCGGGTCGAGAATATCAAGTCTCCGACAAGTTCTTCAGCTGTAAGATGGAGGAAAACAGTTCTGTCAGTGAGCACATACTCACTATGTCTGGGTTGCATAACCGCTTGACTCAGCTGGGAGTTAATCTCCCGGATGACGCGGTCATTGACAGAATCCTTCAGTCGCTTCCACCGAGCTACAAGAGCTTTGTGATGAACTTCAATATGCAGGGGATGGAAAAGACCATTCCTGAAGTATTTGCTATGCTGAAATCAGCAGAGGTAGAAGTCAAGAAGGAACATCAAGTGTTGATGGTCAATAAAACCACTAAGTTCAAGAAGGGCAAGGGTAAAAAGAACTTCAAGAAGGACGGCAAGGGAGTTGCCGCGCCCGGCAAGCAAGTTGCCGGGAAGAAGCCAAAGAATGGACCCAAGCCCGAGACTGAGTGCTTTTATTGCAAGGAAAGTGGTCACTGGAAGCGGAACTGCCCCAAATACTTAGCGGACAAGAAGGCTGGCAAAACGAAAGGTATATGTGATATACATGTAATTGATGTGTACCTTACCAGTACTCGTAGTAGCTCCTGGGTATTTGATACCGGTGCAGTTGCTCACATTTGTAACTCAAAGCAGGAGCTTCGGAATAAGCGGAGACTGGCGAAGGACGAGGTGACGATGCGCGTCGAGAATGGTTCCAAGGTCGATGTGATCGCCGTCGGCACACTACCTCTACATTTACCTTCGGGATTAGTTTTAAACCTTAATAATTGTTATTTAGTGCCAGCTTTGAGCATGAACATTGTATCGGGATCTCGTTTAATTCGAGATGGCTACTCATTTAAATCCGAGAATAATGGTTGTTCTATTTATATGAGAGATATGTTTTATGGTCATGCTCCGATGGTGAATGGTTTATTCTTAATGAATCTCGAGCGTAATGCTACACATATTCATAGTGTGAGTACCAAAAGATGCAAGGTTGATAATGATAGTCCCACATACTTGTGGCACTGCCGCCTTGGTCACACAGGTGTCAAACGCATGAAGAAGCCCCATGCTGATGGACTTTTAGAGTCTCTTGATTACAAATCACTTGACACATGCGAACCATGCCTCATGGGTAAAATGACCAAGACTCCGTTCTCAGGAACAATGGAGCGAGCAACCAACTTATTGGAAATCATACATACTGATGTGTGCGGTCCAATGAGTGTTGAGGCTCGGGTGGCTATCATTATGTTCTCACCTTCACTGATGACTTGAGTAGATATGGGTATGTCTACTTAATGAAACACAAGTTTGAGACCTTTGAAAAGTTCAAGGAATTTCAGAGTGAGGTTGAGAATCAACGTGACAGAAAAATCAAGTTCCTACGATCAGATCGTGGAGGAGAATGCTTGAGTCACGAGTTTGGCACACACTTAAGAAAATGTGGAATAGTTTCACAGCTCACGCCGCCTGGAACACCACAGCGTAATGGTGTGTCCGAACGTCGTAATCGCACTCTATTAGATATGGTGCGATCTATGATGTCTCTTGCCGATTTACCGCTATGTTTTTGGGGCTATGCTTTAGAGACTGCCGCATTCACTTTAAATAGGGCTCCGTCGAAATCCGTTGAGACGACACCGTTTGAATTATGGTTTGGGAAGAAACCTAAGCTGTCGTTTCTAAAGGTTTGGGGATGCGATGCTTATGTCAGGAAACTTCAACCTGAAAAGCTCGAACCCAAGTCAAAAAAATGTGTCTTCAAAGGATACCCTAAAGAAACTATTGGGTATACCTTCTACCTCAGATCCGAAGGCAAGATCTTTGTTGCCAGGAATGGATCCTTTCTAGAGAAAGAGTTTCTCTCAAAAGAAGTAAGTGGGAGGAAAGTAGAACTTGATGAAGTATTACCTCTTGAACCGGAAAAGGGCACAACTCAAGAAAATGTTCCTGAGGTGTCTGCACCGACTAGAGAGGATGTTAATGATGATGATCAAGATACTTCTGATCAAGCTCCTACTGAAATTCGTAGGTCCACAAGGACACGTTCCGCACCAGAGTGGTACGGCAACCCTGTCTTAGAAATCATGTTGTTAGACAACGGTGAACCTTCGAACTATGAAGAAGCGATGGCGGGCCTGGATTCCGACAAATGGCTGGAAGCCATGAAATCCGAGATAGGATCCATGTATGAAAACGAAGTATGGACTTTGACTGACTTGCCCGTAGAGCGGCGAGCCATAGAAAATAAATGGATCTTTAAGAAGAAGACAGACACGGATGGTAATGTGACCATCTATAAAGCTCGGCTTGTCGCTAAGGGTTATCGACAAGTTCAAGGGGTTGACTACGATGAGACTTTCTCACCGGTAGCGAAGCTGAAGTCCGTCCGAATCATGTTAGCGATTGCCGCATTCTATGATTATGAAATATGGCAAATGGACGTCAAAACGGCATTCCTTAATGGTTTCCTTAAGGAAGAATTGTATATGATGCAGCCGGAAGGTTTTGTCGATCCTAAGAATGCTGACAAGGTGTGCAAGCTCCAACACTCGATTTATGGGCTGGTGCAAGCATCTCGGAGTTGGAACATTCGCTTTGATGAGATGATCAAAGCGTTTGGGTTTACACAGACTTATGGAGAAGCCTGTGTTTACAAGAAAGTGAGTGGGAGCTCTGTAGCATTTCTCATATTATATGTAGATGACATACTTTTGATGGGAAATGATATAGAGCTTTTGGACAGCATTAAGGCCTACTTGAATAAGAGTTTTTCAATGAAGGACCTTGGAGAAGATGCTTATATATTAGGCATCAAGATCTACAGAGATAGATCAAGACGCCTCATAGGTCTTTCACAAAGCACATACCTTGATAAGATATTGAAGAAGTTCAATATGGATCAGTCTAAGAAGGGGTTCTTGCCTGTGTTGCAAGGTGTGAAATTGAGCTCAGCTCAATGTCCGACCACGGCAGAAGATATAGAAGAGATGAGTGTCATCCCCTATGCCTCAGCCATAGGTTCTATTATGTATGCCATGCTGTGTACCAGACCTGATGTAAACCTTGCCGTAAGTTTGGTAGGAAGGTACCAAAGTAATCCCGGCAAGGAACACTGGATAGCGGTCAAGAATATCCTGAAGTACCTGAAAAGGACTAAGGAAATGTTTCTCGTTTATGGAGGTGACGAAGAGCTCGTCGTAAAGGGTTACGTCGACGCTAGCTTCGACACAGATCTGGATGACTCTAAGTCACAAACCGGATACGTGTATATTTTGAATGGTGGGGCAGTAAGCTGGTGCAGTTGCAAGCAAAGCGTCGTGGCGGGATCTACATGTGAAGCGGAGTACATGGCAGCCTCGGAGGCAGCACGTGAAGCAATATGGGTGAAGGAGTTCATCACCGACCTAGGAGTCATACCCAATGCGTCGGGGCCGATCAAGCTCTTCTGTGACAACACTGGAGCTATTGCACTTGCCAAGGAGCCCAGGTTTCACAAGAAGACAAGGCACATCAAGCGTCGCTTCAACTCCATTCGTGAAAATGTTCAAGATGGAGACATAGAGATTTGTAAAGTACATACGGACCTGAATGTAGCGGATCCGTTGACTAAACCTCTCCCTAGAGCAAAACATGATCAACACCAGAATTCCATGGGTGTTTGATTCATCA
Source organism: Triticum dicoccoides (assembly GCF_002162155.2). NCBI lineage: Eukaryota > Viridiplantae > Streptophyta > Magnoliopsida > Poales > Poaceae > Triticum > Triticum dicoccoides. Next base: position 770,469,620 of record NC_041382.1, on the reverse strand, counting down.
CAATGTAACTAGATTATTGACTCTAGTGCAAGTGGGAGACTGTTGGAAATATGCCCTAGAGGCAATAATAAAAGCATTATTATTATATTTCCTTGTTCATGATAATTGTCTTTATTCATGCTATAATTGTGTTATCCGGAAATCGTAATACATGTGTGAATAATAGACACCAACATGTCCCTAGTAAGCCTCTAGTTGACTAGCTCGTTGATCAACAGATAGTCATGGTTTCCTGACTATGGACATTGGATGTCATTGATAACGAGATCACATCATTAGGAGAATGATGTGATGGACAAGACCCAATCCTAAACATAGCACAAGATCGTATAGTTCGTTTGCTAGAGTTTTCCAATGTCAAGTATCTTTTCCTTAGACCATGAGATCGTGTAACTCCCGGATACCGTAGGAGTGCTTTGGTTATACCAAACGTCACAACGTAACTGGGTGACTATAAAGGTATACTACGGGTATCTCCGAAAGTGTCTGTTGGGTTGACATGGATCAAGACTGGGATTTGTCACTCTATATGACGGAGAGGTATCACTGGGCCCACTCGATAATGCATCATCATAATGAGCTCAAAGTGACCAAGTGTTTGGTCACGGGATCATGCATTATGGTACGAGTAAAGTGACTTGCCGGTAATGAGATTGAACGAGGTATTGGGATACCGACGATCGAATCTCGGGCAAGTAACATACCGATTGACAAAGGGAATTGTATACGGGGTTGCTTGAATCCTCGACATCGTGGTTCATCCGATGAGATCATCGAGGAGCATGTGGGAGCCAACATGGGTATCCAGATCCCGCTGTTGGTTATTGACCGGAGAGCAATCTCGGTCATGTCTACATGTCTCCCGAACCCGTAGGGTCTACACACTTAAAGTTCGGTGACGCTAGGGTTGTAGGGATATGTATATGCAGTAACCCGAATGTTGTTTGGAGTCCCGGATGAGATCTCGGACGTCACGAGGAGTTCCGGAATGGTCTGGAGGTAAAGAATTATATATAGGAAGTGCTATTTCGGGCATCGGGACAAGTTTCGGGGTCACCGGTATTGTACCGGGACCACCGGAGGGGTCCCGGGGGTCCACCGGGTGGGGCCACCTGTCCCGGGGGGCCACGTGGACTGTAGGGGGTGCGCCTTGGCCTACATGGGCCAAGGGCACCAGCCCCAAGAGGCCCATGCGCCTAGGGTTTCAAGGAGGGAAGAGTCCTAGGAGGGGAAGGCACCTCCTAGGTGCCTTGGGAAGGAGGGATTCCTCCCCTTGGCCGCACCCCCCTAGGAGATTAGATCTCCTAGGGCCGGCGCCCCCCCCCCCTTGGCCCTCCTATATATAGTAGGGAGATGGAGGACTTCTTACCCCCTTGCCTTTGGTGCCTCCCTCTCCCTCTCCAACACCTCCTCCTCCTCCATAGTGCTTGGCGAAGCCCTGCCGGAGTACTGCAGCTCCACCACCACCATGCTGTCGTGCTTCTGCTGGAGCCATCTTCCTCAACCTCTCCTCTCCCCTTGCTGGATCAAGAAGGAGGAGACGTTACGCTGACCGTACGTGTGTTGAACGCGGAGGTGCCGTCCGTTCGGTGCTAGGATCTCCAGTGATTTGGATCACGTCGTGTACGACTACCTCATCCCCGTTCTTTGAACGCTTCCGCTCGCGATCTACAAAGGTATGTAGATGCATCCGATTACTCGTTGCTAGATGAACTCATAGATGGATCTTGGTGAAACCGTAGAATTTTTTTTTGTTTTCTGCAACGTTCCCCAACATACTTTACTTCGTGTGTTGCACATCTAAGTCATCAATATGCATAAGTGTTAGGATGTGTGCCTGATCACAGGACATTTGAGGATTCCAAGATATTTAGCTCACATCGTAACTTGTAAAATCTTTTCTCATCCAAGGGCTTGGTGAAGATATCTGCCAATTGCTCTTCAGTGTTGACGTGTATGATATCAATGTCTTCCTTCACAACATGATCTCTGAGAAAGTGATGACGAATTTCAATGTGCTTTGTCTTCGAGTGCTGAACTGGATTGTTGGCAATCTTGATGGCGCTTTCGTTCTCGCAGTAGAGTGGCACTTGCTTCAGATGAATGCCATAGTCTTTGAGTGTTTGCTTCATCCACAGAAGCTGAGCGCAGCAAGATCCAGCAGCAATGTATTCAGATTCAGTAGTGGAGAGAGATACACAATTCTGCTTCTTTGAAGACCAACATACAAGTGATCGTCCCAGAAAATGACATGTGCCTGATGTAGACTTGCGATCCACCTTGTCACCAGCATAATCAGCATCCGAGAATCCAACCAGATCAAACTTTGAGCCGTTTGGATACCATAATCCTAGAGTTGGGGTGTGAGCCAAATATCGAAGAATTCGCTTCACAGCTAAGTGATGCGACTCCTTTGGTGCCGCTTGGAATCGAGCACACATGCAAACACTAAGCATAATATCTGGCCTAGATGCACATAGATAAAGTAAAGAACCAATCATGGAGCGGTATACCTTTTGATCAAACTCTTTACCATTGTCTTCGGGACCCAGATGATGTTTGGCTGGCATTGGCGTCGTGAAGCCTTTGCAGTCTTGCATACCGAACTTCTTCAGGCAATCTTTGAGATACTTCTCTTGAGATATGAAGATGTCGTTGTGTTGCTGTCGTATTTGAAGACAGAGGAAGAACTTCAGCTCTCCCATCATGGACATCTGATATTGCTCTTGCATCATATATCCAAACTCTTCACTGTACTTCTGATTGGTTCAGCCGAAGATAATGTCATCCACATATATTTGGCACACAAACAGTTCACCATCATATGTCTTCGTGAAGAGAGTGGGGTCGAGGGAACCAGGTATGAAGCCTTTGCTCTTCAGGAAGTATTTGAGTGTGTCATACCAAGCCCGAGGGGCTTGTTTGAGGCCATACAGTGCCTTGTTGAGCTTGTATACCATGTCAGGATGTTTTGGATCTTCAAAGCCAGTCGGTTATGCAACATACACTTCTTCTTCAATCTTTCCATTGAGAAAAGCGCTCTTCACATCCATTTGATATAGAAGTATGTTATGATGATTTGCATAGGCCAGCAGTATGCGTATGGCTTCAAGTCGAGCCACAGGAGCAAATGTTTCGTCAAAGGCAATCCCTTCCACTTGAGTATATCCTTGAGCAATGAGACGAGCTTTGTTTCTGACAACTTGACCATGCTCATCTTGCTTGTTGCGGTATATCCATTTGGTGCCTATTATATTGTGCTTCTGAGGATCAGGATGCTTAACCAGTTCCCATACATTATTTAGCTCAAACTGTTGAAGCTCTTCTTGCATTGCTTGAATCCATTCAGGTTCCATGAAGGCTTCTTCAACTTTCTTGGGTTCTGTTATTGAGACGAATGCGAAGTGCCCACAGAAATTTGCTAGCTGTGTTGCCCTTGAACGAGTGAGCGGACCAGGTGCATTGATGCTATCAATTATTCTCTCAATCCGCACTTCATTGGCAACACGAGGATGTACAGGGTGAAGATTTTGCTCTTGTTGATCATTGTCATTGTTAGAGGGATTGTCTTCAGGCTGAGCATTGTCTTCAAGTTGATCAGGTGCGGAGATGATAAGTTCCTCTTCAGGTTGAGCTTCAGAGGGTATGATTTCTCCAGTTCCCATTAGTTTGATTGATTCACTGGATGGAACTTCATCTAGCACATTTGGCAGGTGCTCTCTTTGTGAACCGTTAGTCTCATCGAACCGCACATCCACTGTTTCAACCACTTTATAATGAAAGAGATTGAAGACTCTGTAGGAGTGCGAATCCTTTCCATATCCAAGCATAAAACCCTCATGTGCTTTTGGTGCAAATTTTGAAGTGTGATATGGATCCTTGATCCAACACCTGGCACCAAATACTCTGAAGTAACTGACATTTGGCTTCTTGCCAGTAAGGAGCTCATAAGATGTCTTGTTCAGAAGCTTGTGAAGATAAACACGATTGATTGTATGGCATGCAGTATCAATGGCTTCAGGCCAGAATTTTCTTGGAGTCTTGTATTCATCAAGCATCGTTCGGGCCATCTCAATGAGTGTTTTGTTCTTGCGTTCGACGACGCCATTCTGCTGTGGCGTGTACGGGGCTGAGAATTCATGTGTGATGCCCAAAGTATCAAGATATGTATCAAGGCCAGTGTTCTTGAATTCAGTGCCATTGTCACTTCTGATGTGCTTTATCTTGGCGCCATAGTTGTTCATTGCTCGATTTGCGAAGCGTCTGAAGACATCCTGCACTTCAGTATTGTAGAGAATTATGTGCACCCAAGTATATCTAGAATAATCATCAACAATGACAAAGCCATAGAGACAAGCAGTAGTAGTAAGAGTTGAGTAATGAGTGGGACCGGAAAGATCCATGTGGAGCAGTTCGAAGGGTTGAGTTGTTGTCATGATTGTCTTCGAGAAATGTTTTGCCCTCGTCATCTTTCCTGCTTCACAGGCACCGCATAAGTGATCTTTCTTGAACTTGACGCCCTCGATGCCTATGACATGCTTCTTATTAGCAAGGGTGTGGAGGTTCCTCATGCCAGCATGCCCTAGCCTCCGATGCCAGAGCCAGCATTCTGAAGCTTTTGCTAGAAGACATACGGCAAGTTGTGGTCCTGCTGAGAAATCTACCACATACAACTCATCTTTCCGATACCCTTCAAACACTAGAGACTTGTCAGATTCCATTAGAACAAGGCAACGATATTTTCCAAACATCACGATCATGTTTAAATCACAAAGCATCAAGACAGACATTAAGTTGAAACCAAGGGATTCAACAAGCATGACTTTATCCATGTGTTGATCCTTTGAGATTGCAACTCTACCTAGACCCAATACCTTACTTTTACCAGTGTCAGCAAATGTGATGTGACTCTTGTCGGATGGACGTAAGGTTGAGTCCATAAGAAGGCTTCTTTTGCCAGTCATGTGATTGGTACACCCACTATCAATAATCCATTCTGAAGACGCTGGTGTCGTACCCTACAGTGCAGTTAGGGGGATAGGCTTCACGAAGAGAATTGTGAAGCAAAAACATTTGACGGACCAGTGGGTTACGAAAGCTTAGATCGAGATTTGGACTGATAGGGCGAGTAGCAAGTGATTCAGGAACGAAGTACATAGTAAGACCATTTGGGCATTTGATCTTGCGCCCTACAAGATGTTTAAGGTCCCCAGCAATAGCGTCAGACGATTTTGGTTTTCTGCTGGAGACCCTTCCCTGCAAAAGAGAGTTAAGCTTTCTTAGCCACCCACATCTTCAAGGGTGGCTTAGAAGCAATAAGTCTAAGTGCAGCGTCTGAGAACTTTGGCTTAGCCACCCAAAAGTCTTGCAGGCGGACAATAGTACTCATAAGAATAAGCAGAATAGTTCTTGGTCTTATGAACATGGCGGTTTGATGAATCGCGCTCATATTCATAGGCCTGAGTATGGTTTGCCTGCAAAACATTTGTGTTAGTGCGACTCAGGTTAGTCCTCTATCTGTATGAAGCCTTTGGACCATATGAAGCCTGTGGTCTGGGGTTTGTCTTCTTCACCTGTGGTGTCATGATGACATTCACAGGAAGATTCTCCAAACACTTTTTTGGCACCCAAATCTTCTTCATAGGCGGTCCATTCCTACAGTTAGTACCAATATACCTGGCAAACACTTCACCATTCTGATTCTTAAACAGTTTATAGTTTGCATCAAAGGATTCATCAATGACAATGGGGTTAGCACAAGTGAAGCCAGATAGAGTGGATGGATCTGCTGAAGGTCCTTTGCAGCAACCCATGTGGTTTTGGGGTACTGCTCAGGTTTCTAGTAAGAGCCATCAGCATTCATTTTCCTTACGAGCCCAACACCCTCTTTCCTCGGGTTTCGGTTCAGGATCTGCCTTTTGAGGACATCACATAGTGTCTGATGCCCTTTAAGAATTTTGTACATCCCTGTTTCAAGCAATGTCTTCAACCTAGCATTCTCATCAGCAATAGCAGTGGTATCCTTAGCAGAGGGGTTAGTTCCCACATCAATAGTTGAAGATATTGCAACAGTAGCAGCAGTAGAACATTCAGCAACAGAGGTAGCATTATCACGCTCAATGCATTTAAGGCATGGTGGTTCAAATCTTTCCTGAGCTGAACTAATCTGTTTGGCGCGAAGCGACTCGTTTTCTTTCTGAAGATCTTCATGAGCCGCTCTCAATTTCTCAAGATCTTGCTTCCTTTGAAGATAATCATAGGAAAGCCTTTCATGAGCTGTTGAGAGCGTTTCATGACGACTTTCAAGTTCCTCATACTTAAGGTGAAGATTTTTTATGTCTTCAATTAAGGACTGAGATCGAGTCATTTCAGCGTCTAACAGATCATCGCTTTTGTCTAACAGTTTTTGAATGTGTTCCATGGTTTTCTGTTGTTCAGTTGCAATTTTAGCGAGTGTTTTGTAGTTGGGTTTGGAACCACAATCAGAGTCATCGTCACCTAGATGTTTGATAGTGAGTAGTGCGTGTGTTTACCTTGGCACCGCGTGCCATGAAGCAGTAGGTTGGAGTGGAGTAGTCTTTGTCAGTTGCATAAGTGTCGGTGATGGAGTCATTGTCTTCAGTGTTGAAGATGGACTTGGCAACGTATGATGTAGCCAGACTCGCAATGCCAGAATCGGACTCCTCCTCAGACTCCACCTCCGCCTCCTCAGAAGCGGACTCCTCCTCTGAATCCATTTCTTTGCCAACAAATGCACGTGCCTTGCCAGATGAGCTCTTCTTGTGTGATGAAGACTTTGAAGAGTTCTTGGAAGAAGACTTTGAGTATTTCTTCTTCTTCTTGTCATCAGAATCATACTCCTTGCTCTTCTTTTTCTTCTTGTTCTCAATGTCCCACTGCGGACACTCAGAGATGTAGTGGCCAGGTTTCTTGCACTTGTGGCATGTTTTCTTCTTGTAGTCATGAGCAGAAGCTTCATCATTCCTTGAGCTTGATCGTGAAGACTTTCTGAAGCCTTTCTTCTTGGTGAATTTTTGGAACTTCTTCACAAGCATAGCAAGTTCCTTTCCAATGTCTTCAGGATCATCAGAACTGTTGTCTGATTCTTCTTCAGATGAGGAGACAACTTTTGCCTTCAAGGCACGAGTTCGCCCATAGTTTGGACCGTAGATATCTCTTTTCTCAGAAAGCTGAAACTCATGTGTGTTGAGCCTCTCAAGTATGTCAGACGGATCGAGTGTCTTGAAATCGGGACGTTCTTGAATCATCAGGGCTAGGGTGTCAAACGAACTGTCAAGTGATCTCAGTAATGTCTTGACGACTTCATGCTTGGTGATCTCAGTAGCGCCGAGGGCTTGAAGCTCATTTGTGATGTCAGTGAGTCGATCAAACGTGAGCTGGACATTCTCATTGTCATTTCTCTTGAAGCGGTTGAAGAGGTTACGAAGAACACTGATTCTCTGATCTCTCTGGGTTGAGACACCTTCGTTGACCTTGGAGAGCCAGTCCCAGACTAGCTTAGATGTTTCCAAAGCACTCACGCGGTCATACTGTCCTTTGGTCAGATGACCACAGATGATATTCTTGGCAGTAGAGTCCAGTTGAACAAACTTCTTGACGTCAGCAGTAGTGACACCTTCTCCAGCCTTGGGAACACCGTTCTTGACGACATACCATAGGTCGACGTCAATGGCTTTAAGATGCATGCGCATCTTATTCTTCCAGTAGGGATATTCAGTTCCATTGAAGATGGGACACGCAGCGAAGACTTTAATTATCCCTGCAGTCGACATAGCTAAAACTCCGGGTGGTTAAACCGAATCACATAGAACAAGGGAGTACCTTGCTCTGATACCAATTGAAAGTGCGTTATATCGACTAGAGGGGGGGGGGTGAATAGGCGATTTTTATGAAAGTCTTCAAAATGTGGAAGTTTCGAAGACAAACGATAGAAATAAACCTATTACCATGCAGCGGAAGGTAGACTACACTAGGCAAACCATAGTCAAGTATTCAATGAGGTGGAAGCACAATGACTAATAGCAGCTAGGTAGTAAGGATCAGGTAGGAAGATATTATGAGGCCGATCAGAACAAGCAGTCACTCAGTGAAGACAGAAGATAGTGCAATCATACAATGACTATACAAGGACCAACAGTAAGTAAAGGTAAGGGAAGGATGAAACCAGTGACTCGTTGAAGACAATGATTTGTTGGACCAGTTCTAGTTGCTGGTACAACTATACGTCTGGTTAGGGCGGCTAGGTATTTAAACCTGAGGACACACAGTCCCGGACACCCAGTCCTGAACACGCAGCTCAGGACACCCAGTCCTCACCGTATTCCCCTTGAGCTAAGGTCACACAGACCTCGCCCAATCACTCTGGTAAGTCTTCAAGGTAGACTCCCAAACCTTCACAGACTTCGTTCACCGGCGATCCACAATGTCTCTTGGATGCTCAGAATGCGACACCTAACCGGCTAGAGGATTCACGGTCCTCAAGTGTAATAAGTCTTCAGATCACACAGACAAGAAGACTTAAGTGATGCCTAACACTCTTTGGCTCTGGGTGGTTAGGGCTTTATCCTCGCAAGGAATTCTCTATCAAAGGCTTCGAGGTGGGTTGCTCTCAAACGACAAAAGCTGTACTCTAACTCTGAGCAGACAACCGTTTATGGTTGTAGGGGGTGGGCTATTTATAGCCACTAGGCAACCCGACCTGATTTGTCCGAAATGACCCTGGGTCACTAAGGAACTGACACATGTTCCAACGGTCAGATTTCAAACACACACGGCAACTTTACTTGGGCTACAAGCAAAGCTGACTTGTCCGACTCTAGACAAGATTCGCTCTCATAGTCTTCACTCGAAGACATAGGTTTTGGTTAAGCATCACTTCAGTCATTCTGACTGGTTCTCTTGGACCCCACTTAACAGTACGGTGGTTCCTATGACTTCAACAAAGAAGAAAAATAACTACGAAAGATCTAAGTCTTCGAGCTCCATAGGCTTCATGCGATGTCTTCTCTTGTCATAGTCTTAAATGTGAATATCTTCACATACCACCTTTGACATCAATGTCTTCATATATTTTTAGGGGTCATCTCTGGTAGGAAAACCGAATCAATGAGGGACTTCTACCTGTGTTATCCTGCAATTCTCACAAACACATTAGTCCCTCAACTAGGTTTGTCGTCAATACTCCAAAACCAACTAGGGGTGGCACTAGATGCACTTACACATGACAAAATGCCCAGTTCTAGGTGTGCCAAATTTTCAGTAGCCTTTTACAGCAAAAGTAGATGCTTGTGCCACTATAATGGGAGCACTATTAATGTAGGATGGGAAACTTATTGCTTACATGTCAAGGACACTAGGCTAAAGCAGCAACTCGGTCAATTTATGAAAAGGAATCTCTAGCTATACTAGAGGCCCTAAAGAAATGGAGATACTACTTGTTAGGAAATCCTTTTATCATTAAAACTGATCAATATTCTCTACAATACATGACTACTCACATATTTCCAGTTGGAATTCAACATAAGTTACTCCTTATACTCTTAGAATTCAATTGTAAATTGAATATAAGAAAGTCAAAGAAATTTTGGTGGACGATGCTTTATTGAGAAAAGAAGAAGCTAAGTTAGAGCATTGTCATAACCTTACCATGGTTGTGCCAACATGGACTGAAGATGTTCATAAAACTTATGCAACTATTCCTGATAGTTCCAAACTTCTCCAGAAAGTAGGTACTGATGTAAAACCAGAAGGAAAATTATCTCTCTCTAATGACCTTATCAAGGACAAGAACATGATTTTTGTGGGAGCCTCCCACAACTTCAGGGACAATTTACTAAATACATCCCACAATTTTGGATTAGGTGGTCACATTGGAGTTAAGGCTACTTATCATAGAATCAAGGAAGTTTCTGAAGGAAATATGCCCTAGAGGCAATAATAAAGTTGTTATTTATATTTCCTTATACCATGATAAATGTTTATTATTCATGCTAGAATTGTATTAACCGGAAACTTAGTACATGTGTGAATACATAGACAAACAAAGTGACCCTAGTATGCCTCTACTTGACTAGCTCGTTAATCAAAGATGGTTAAGTTTCCTAGCCATGGACATGTGTTGTCATTTGATGAACGGGATCACATCATTAGAGAATGATGTGATGGACAAGACCCATCTGTTAGCTTAGCATAATGATCTTTCAGTTTTATTGCTACTGCTTTCTTCATAACTTATACATGTTCCTCTAACTATGAGATTATGCAACTCCCAAATACCGGAGGAACATCTTGTGTGCTATCAAACGTCACAACATAACTAGGTGATTATAAAGATGCTCTACAGGTGTCTCCGATGGTGTTTGTTGAGTTGGCATAGATCGAGATTAGGATTTGTCACTCCGTGTATCGGAGAGGTATCTCTGGGCCCTCTCGGTAATGCACATCACTCTAAGCCTTGAAAGCATTGTGATTAATGAGTTATTTGCGGGATGATGCATTATGGAACGAGTAAAGAGACTTGCTGGTAACGAGATTGAACTAGGTATTGAGATACCAACGATCGAATCTCGGGCAAGTAACATACCGATGACAAAGGGAACAATGTATGTTGTTATGCGGTTTGACCGATAAAGATCTTCGTAGAATCTGTAGGAGCCAATATGAGCATGTAAGTGCATCTAGTGCCACCCCTAGTTGGTTTTGGAGTATTGACGACAAACCTAGTTGAGGGACTAATGTGTTTGTGAGAATTGCAGGATAACACAGGTAGAAGTCCCTCATTGATTCGGTTTTCCTACCAGAGATGACCCCTAAAAATGTATGAAGACATTGATGTCAAAGGTGGTATATGAAGATATTCACATTGAAGACTATGACAAGAGAAGACATTGCATAAAGCCTATGGAGCTCGAAGACTTAGGTCTTTCGTAGTTCTTTTTCTTCTTTGTTGAGTCATAGGAACCACCATACTGTTAAGTGGGGTCCAAGAGAACCAATCAGAATGACTGAAGTGATGCTTAACCAAAACCTATGTCTTCGAGTGAAGACTATGAGAGCGAATCGTGTCCAGAGTCGGACAAGTCAGCTTTGCTTGTAGCCCAAGTAAAGTTGTCGTGTGTGTTTGAAATCTGACCGTTGGAACACATGTCAGTTCCTTAGTGACCCAGGGTCATTTCGGACAAATCAGGTCGGGTTGCCCAGTGGCTATAAATAGCCCACCCCCTACAACCATAAACGGTTGGCTGCATAGAGTTAGAGTACGGCTTTTGTCGTTTGAGAGCAACCCACCTCGAAGCCTTTGAGAGAGAATTCCTTGCGAGGATAAAGCCCTAACCACCCAGAGCCAAAGAGTGTTAGGCATCACTTAAGTCTTCTTGTCTGTGTGATCTGAAGACTTATTATACTTGAGGACTGTGAATCCTCCAGCCGGTTAGGCATCGCGTTCTGAGCATCCAAGAGACATTGTGGATCGCCGGTGAACGAAGTCTGTGAAGGTTTGGGAGTCTACCTTGAAGACTTACCAGAGTGATTGGGCGAGGTCTATGTGACCTTAGCTCAAGGGGAATACGGTGAGGACTGGGTGTCCTGAGTTGCGTGTTCAGGACTGGGTGTCCTCAGGTTTAAATACCTAGCCGCCCTAACCAGACGTACAGTTGTCACAGCAACTGGAACTGGTCCAACAAATCATTGTCTTCAATGAGTCACTGGTTTCATCCTTCCCTTCCCTTTACTTACTGTTGGTCCTGGTGAAGTCATTGTATGATTGCACTATCTTTTGTCTTCACTGAGTGACTGTGTGTTCTGTTTGGCTTCATAATATCTTCCTACCTGATCCTTACTACATTGCTGCTATTAGTCATTGTGCTTTCACTTCATTGAATACTTTACTATGGTTTGCCTAGTGTAGTCTACCTTCCGCTGCATGGTAATAGGTTTATTTCTATCGTTTGTCTTCGAAACTTCCACGTTTCGAAGACTTTCATAAAAATCGCCTATTCACCCCCCCTCTAGTCGATATAACGCACTTTCAGTTGGTATCAGAGCAAGGTACTCCCTTGTTCTATGTGATTCGGTTTAACCACCTGGAGTTTTAGCTATGTCGACTGCAGGGATAATTAAAGTCTCCGCTGCGTGCCCCGTCTTCGATGGAACTGAATATCCCTACTGGAAGAATAAGATGCGCATGCATCTTGAAGCCATTGACGTCGACCTATGGTATGTCGTCAAGAACGGCGTTCCCAAGGCTGGAGAAGGTGTCACTGCTGCTGACGTCAAGAAGTTCGTTCAACTGGACTCTACTGCCAAGAATATCATCTGTGATCATCTGACCAAAGGACAGTATGGCCGCGTGAGTGCTTTGGAAACATCTAAGCTAGTCTGGGACTGGATCTCCAAGGTCAACGAAGGTGTCTCAACCCAGGGAGATCAGAGAATCAGTGTCCTTCGCAACCTCTTCAACCGTTTCAAGACAAATGACAATGAGAATGTCCAGCTCACGTTTGATCGACTCACTGACATCACAAATGAGCTTCAAGCCCTCGGCGCTACTGAGATCACCAAGCATGAAGTCGTCAAGACACTCCTGAGATCACTTGACAGTTCGTTTGACACCCTAGCCCTGATGATTCAAGAACGTCCTGATTTCAAGACACTCGATCCGTCTGACATACTTGAGAGGCTCAATACACATGAGTTTCAGCTTTCTGAGAAAAGAGATATCTACGGTCCCAACTATGGGCGAACTCGTGCCTTGAAGGCAAAAGTTGTCTCCTCATTTGAAGAAGAATCTGACAGCAGTTCTGATGATCCTGAAGACATTGGAAAGGAACTTGCTATGCTTATGAAGAAGTTCCAAAAATTCACCAAGAATAAAGGCTTCAGAAAGTCTTCACGATCAAGCTCAAGGAATGATGAAGCTTCTGCTCATGACTACAAGAAGAAAACATGTCACAAGTGCAAGAAACCTGGCCACTACATCTCTGAGTATCCGTAGTGGGACATTGAGAACAAGAAGAAAAAGAAGAGCAAGGAGTATGATTCTGATGACAAGAAGAAGAAGAAATACTCAAAGTCTTCTTCCAAGTCCTCCTCAAAGTCTTCATCGCACAAGAAGAGCTCATCTGGCAAGGCACGTGCGTTTGTTGGCAAGGAAATGGATTCAGAGGAGGAGTCCGCTTCTGAGGAGGCGGAGGTGGAGTTTGAGGAGGAGTCCGATTCTAGCATTGCAAGTCTGGCTACAGCATACGTCGCCAAGTCCATCTTCAACACTGAAGACAATGACTCCATCACCGACACCTGTGCAAATGACAAAGACTACTCCACTCCTACCTACTGCTTCATGGCACGCGGTGCCAAGGTAAACACACGCACTACTCACTATCAAACATCTAGTGACGATGACTCTGATTGTGGTTCCAAACCCAGCTACAAAACACTCGCTAAAATTGCAACTGAACAACAGAAAACCATGGAACACATTCAAAAACTATTAGACAAAAATGATGATCTGTTAGACGCTGAAATGACTCGATCTCAGTCCTTAATTGAAGACATAAAAAATCTTCACGTTAAGTATGAGGAACTTGAAAGTCGTCATGAAACGCTCTCAACAGCTCATGAAAGGCTTTCATATGATTATCTTCAAAGGAAGCAAGATCTTGAGAAATTGAGAGCGGCTCATGAAGATCTTCAGAAAGAAAACGAGTCGCTTCGCGCCGAACAGATCAGTTCAGCTCAGGAAAGATTTGAACCACCATGTCTTAAATGCATTGAGCGTGATAATGCTACCTCTATTGCTGAATGTTCTATTGCTGCTATTGTTGCAATATCTTCAACTGTTGATGTGGGAACTAACCCCTCTACTGAGGATACCACTGCTATTGCTGATGAGAATGCTAGGTTGAAGACATTGCTTGAAACAGGGATGTACAAAAGTCTTAAAGGGCATCAGATACTATGTGATGTCCTCAAAAGGCAGATCCTGAACCGAAACCCGAGGAAAGAGGGTGTTGGGTTCGTAAGGAAAATGAATGCTGATGGCTCTTACTAGAAACCTGAGCAGTACTCCAAAACCACATGGGTTGCTGCAAAGGAACCTTCAGCAGATCCATCCACTCTATCTAGCTTCACTTGTGCTAACCCCATTGTCATTGATGAATCTTTTGATGCAAACTATAAACTGTTTAAGAATCAAAATGGTGAAGTGTTTGCCAGGTATATTGGTACTAACTGCAGGAATGGGCCGCCTATGAAGAAGATCTGGGTGCCGAAAAAGTTTTTGGAGAATCTTCCTGTGAATGTCATCATGACACCACAGGTGAAGAAGACAAACCCCAGACCACAGGCTTCATACGGTCCAAAGGCTTCATACAGACAGAGGACTCACCTGAGTCGCACTAACGCAAATGTTTTGCAGGGAAACCAGACTCAGGCCTATGAATATGAGCACGGTTCATCAAACCACCATGTTCATAAGACCAAGAACTATTCTGCTTATTCTTATGAGTACTATTGTCCGCTTGCAAGACTTTTTGCTAGGGCTCCAAAGCCAAAGTTCTCAGACGCTGCACTTAGACTTATTGCTTCTAAGCCACCCTTGAAGATGTGGGTGGCTAAGAAAGCTTAACTCTCTTTTGCAGGGAAAGGTCTCCAGCAGAAAACCAAAATCGTCTGACGCTATTGCTGGGGACCTTAAACATCTTGTAGGGCGCAAGATCAAATGCCCGAATGGTCTTACTATGTACTTCGTTCCTGAATCGCTTGCTACTCTCCCTATCAGTCCTAATCTCGATCTAAGCTTTCATAACCCACTGGTTCGTCAAATGTTTTTGCTTCACAATTCTCTTCGTGAAGCCTATCCCCCTAAGTGCACTGTAGGGTACGACACCAGCATCTTCAGAATGGATTATTGATAGTGGGTGTACCAATCACATGACTGGCAAAAGAAGCCTTCTTATGGACTCAACCTTACGTCCATCTGACAAGAGCCACATCACATTTGCTGACACTGGTAAAAGTAAGGTATTGGGTCTAGGTAGAGTTGCAATCTCAAAGGATCAACACATGGATAAAGTCATGCTTGTTGAATCCCTTGGCTTCAACTTAATGTCTGTCTCAATGTTTGTGATTTGAACATGATCGTAATGTTTGCAAAATATCGTTGCCTTGTACTAATGGAATCTGACAAGTCTCTAGTGTTTGAAGGGTATCGGAAAGATGATTTGTATGTGGTAGATTTCTCAGCAGGGCCACAACTTGCAGTATGTCTTCTTGCAAAAGCTTCAGAATGCTGGCTTTGGCATCGGAGGCTTGGGCATGCTGGCATGAGGAACCTTCGCACCCTTGCAAAGAAGAAACATGTCATAGGCATCGAGGGTGTCAAGTTCAAGAAAGATCACTTATGCGGTGCCTGTGAAGCAGGGAAGATGACGAGGGCAAAACATCCCTCGAAGACAATCATGACCACTACTCGACCCTTCGAACTGCTCCACATGGATCTTTTCGGTCCCACTCATTACTCAACTCTTACTACTACTGCTTGTCTCTATGGCTTTGTCATTATTGATGATTATTCTAGATATACTTGGGTGCACATAATCCTCTACAAGACTGAAGTGCAGGATGTCTTTAGACGCTTCGCAAATCGAGCAATGAACAACTATGGCACCAAGATAAAGCACATCAGAAGTGACAATGGCACTGAATTCAAGAACACTGGCCTTGATACATATCTTGATACTTTGGGCATCACACATAAATTCTCAGCCCCGTACACGCCACAGCAGAACGGCGTCGTCGAACGCAAGAACAGAACACTCATTGAGATGGCCCGAACGATGCTTGATGAATACAAGACTCCAAGAAAATTCTGGCCTGAAGCCATTGATACTGCATGCCATACAATCAATCGTGTTTATCTTCACAAGCTTCTGAACAAGACATCTTAGGAGCTCCTTACTGGCAAGAAGCCAAATGTCAGTTACTTCAGAGTATTTGGCGCTAGGTGCTGGATCAAGGATCCACATCACACTTCAAAATTTGCACCAAAAGCACATGAGGGTTTTATGCTTGGATATGGAAAGGATCCGCACTCCTACAGAGTCTTCAATCTCTTTCATTATAAAGTGGTTGAAACAGTTGATGTGCGGTTCGATGAGACTAATGGTTCACAAAGAGAGCACCTGCCAAATGTGCTAGATGAAGTTCCATCCAATGAATCAATCAAACTAATGGGAACTGGAGAAATCATACCCTCTGAAGCTCAACCTGAAGAGGAACTTATCATCTCCGCACCAGATCAACCTGAAGACAATGCTCATCCTGAAGACAATCCCTCTAACAATGACAATGACAATGATCAACAAGAGCAAAATCTTCGCCCTGCACATCCTCGTGTTGCCAATGAAGTGCAGATTGAGAGAATAATTGATAGCATCAATGCACCCGGTTCGCTCACTCGTTCAAGGGCAACTCAGCTAGCAAATTTCTGTGGGCACTTCGCATTCGTCTCAATAACAGAACCCAAGAAAGTTGAAGAAGCCTTCATGGAACCTGAATGGATTCAAGCCATGCAAGAAGAGCTTCAACATTTTGAGCTGAATAATGTATGGGAACTGGTTAAGCATCCTGATCCTCGGAAGCACAATATAATAGACACCAAATGGATATACCACAACAAGCAAGATGAGCATGGTCAAGTTGTCAGAAACAAAGCTCGTCCCGTTGCTCAAGGATATACTCAAGTGGAAGGGATTGACTTCGATGAAACATTTGCTCCTGTGGCTCGACTTGAAGCCATACACATACTGCTGGCCTATGCAAATCATCATAACATACTTCTATATCAAATGGATGTGAAGAGCGCTTTTCTCAATGGCAAGATTGAAGAAGAAGTGTATATTGCACAATCGCCTGGCTTTGAAGATCCAAAACATCCTGACATGGTATACAAACTCAACAAGGCACTGTATGGCCTCAAACAAGCCCCTCGGGCTTGGTATGACACACTCAAATACTTCCTGAAGAGCAAAGGCTTCATACCTGGTTCCCTCGACCCCACTCTCTTCACGAAGACATATGATGGTGAACTGTTTGTGTGCCAAATATATGTGGATGACATTATCTTCGGCTGCACCAATCAGAAGTACAGTGAAGAGTTTGGATATATGATGCAAGATCAATATCAGATGTCCATGATGGGAGAGCTGAAGTTCTTCCTCGGTCTTCAAATACGAAAGCAACGCAACGGCATCTTCATATCTCAAGAGAAGTATCTCAAAGATTGCCTGAAGAAGTTCGGTATGCAAGACTGCAAAGGCTTCACGACGCCAATGCCAGCCAAACATCATCTGGGTCCCGACGATAATGGTAAAGAGTTCGATCAAAAGGTATACCGCTCCATGATTGGTTCTTTACTTTATCTATGTGCATCTAGGCCAGATATTATGCTTAGTGTTTGCATGTGTGCTCGATTCCAAGCGGCACCAAAGGAGTCGCATCACTTAGCTGTGAAGTGAATTCTTCGATATTTGGCTCACACCCCAACTCTAGGATTATGGTATCCAAAGGGCTCAGAGTTTGATCTGGTTGGATTCTCGGATGCTAATTATGCTGGTGACAAGGTTGATCGCAAGTCTACATCAGGCACATGTCATTTTCTGGGACGATCACTTGTATGTTGGTCTTCAAAGAAGCAGAACTGTGTATCTCTCTCCACTACTGAATCTGAATACATTGCTGCTGGATCTTGCTGCGCTCAGCTTCTGTGGATGAAGCAAACACTCAAAGACTATGGCATTCATCTGAAGCAAGTGCCACTCTACTGCGACAACGAAAGCGCCATCAAGATTGCCAACAACCCAGTTCAGCACTCGAAGACAAAGCAGATTGAGATTCGTCATCACTTTCTCAGAGATCATGTTGTGAAGGAAGACATTGATATCATACATGTCAACACTGAAGAACAATTGGCAGATATCTTCACCAAGCCTTTGGATGAGAAGAGATTTTGCAAGTTACGGTGTGAGCTAAATATCTTGGAATCCTCAAATGTCCTGTGATCAGGCACACATCCTAACACTTATGCATATTGATGACATAGATGTGCAACACACAAAGTAAAGTATATCTTCATTTAATGAAGACATACATTCTAAGTGTGAACACATTTATGTGGAATTTGACTTCGGAGCGCCATGATAATTGTGCGCCGTGTCTGGGTCTAATACTTCCTATACGGTGGGTAACGCCACCACCAAAGGTTCTGTTTGAAGTGTTTCACTCATGGCGTTACATTTGCTATGTCTTCACATTTGGTTTGGCTTCAATTTCAACATGTCTTCTTGATTATCTTCACTATATTGATTATATATATATATACTAGTATTCTGTCCTCTACAGCATTCACTTATAGCTATGTCTTCTTGTTGAATCTTTTGAACTAAGTGAATGTGATCGGACCCTAACCTCTCTATGCTTTCTATCTCAAACTCTATCTATCCATATCATATGCATTCTATTGAAACTGTCGAATGTCTTCTCTGCGTCCTTGTCAGCAGAAGATACAGAGACAAACATTAAGTCCGTTTTCAATGCTCATTCCTTCACCTGAAACCCGAAGAAGTGAGAACGACCACCCGACAATCCAGGCGTGCGTGGGACGTGGAACAACCCCCGATATGCTGCATAATGGCCACGTGTTCCTCAGATGTGAATCGCCAGGGGCACCTGTGTAGTAACACTGAGCCACCCATGTCCCTATAAATACACGCCCACCACAGTCATTATCTCTTCTTCCACTCTCGCACGAACCCTAGCGCCACCGCTAGTTCTCGACGACGCCGGCGACGAAGCGCTTAGCTGCCGCAACCTCTCCGACGTCGTCTTCATGCCGACCGCGGACATCGTCCTCTCCGCCGTTGCCGTAGGTGTCCTCCGTCGCCAAGTTAGGGCACGGACGAACTGCTCGGCCTCCTCTTCCACTCCGTCTAGCAGTTCTTCATGTGGTAAATAAAACTTCCTTTTTACGGCCCCTTTGATCCTACAGATTCGTCACTTTCTACCACAAGTAGTTTCTGTTCACACATGTTGGATCCACTTCATACTGCATCTCATATTATGCCTAGTATGTTCACTTATGCTTCACAAAGCAGTTAGATTCCTCACTTGTACTGATCTCTGGATTCATACAAATCTGGAACCAACTCCTTATCTATGAGTGAATGTCTTCGCACAATGAGGTCAATGTCTTCAAAATCTTCTGAGAATGCATATGACCTCTTCCCCTTCCCTCGCACCTTAATGCTGTCACAGGTACATGTCCGTGGGAGAATCCTTTGGTTCTCATAGTCTTCATTCATTTGTAGAATTCTTACAGCATCATATAAATTCTCCCGAAGCCAGTTCCTGTTTGTCCAGCAAGCGAAAGCCTCTGAAGCGTTTGAACGTGTTGAAGCCATTCAGTTTAAAGTTCATGGCTACAGAGAAATCTGTAAGGAAGGGAGGCAGACAGCGTCGTGGGGGAACATCAAGAGATTTGCCTGATGATCTCTCAGAGCTTTACAAGATAGATCCTGAAGAGGATTATAATCAGCGCAAGACCCGAATCCAGTGGATTCGAAGATATTGGGCAGAATAGTGGTACAAATACAGATTCGTGACCAAGGAATATGCTGAGAAGAGTGCTATAAAAAGTCCTTGGGGTGATGTTCTCTTCCGAGGCCTTCCACCCAAGAACAGAGCTGAAGCTATTGCTTAGGGTTTCTATCCGTGTATGGTCCGTGGACCTCAGCCTGAAGATGTCGACCCATCATCATTGCTATGGTGTCGTGACGATAATCTCTTCAAGCGCAACTTCCAGCATGCAAAGGCATCGGCCAAGGAAAACAAGAAGTCATTGGGACTAGACTTCAACCCTGGTCCTTCTGCTCCCCGGGCTGACGGCACACGTGATGCAGAACCCAATGTCATCGGTCCTTTCTACAACCTTGAAGGTCTCATCACCCATATCGTGGTTCAAGGGATAGCCGTGAATGAGCCTGCAGATGATGCTGAATCAGATGAAGCGCCTGCAGCGCCAAAGCCAAAGAAACTGAAGCAGCCAAAAGCTTCAAAGCCTGCCTCTGCACCAAAAATCTCACGGGCGAAGCCACTGGCCACTACACCTCCTGAAGACAGTGTGCAGTCTGAAGACTTGTCACGCATCTCCAAGCCCCAGAAGGTCAAGGTTCCTCTGCCACACACCGGCCAAGAACTGATAGCTGCTGCTATTCTGCGCAACGATGCCATTGATCTGTCCAGCGATGAAGATCTTGCAGATGACGCTCTTGAGCAACTGATCAAGAGCAAAGAAGAAGCAGAAATCTTCAACAATTTGCCTCTCTTTGACGTGGCAATCATCCACGACTTCATTGATGAGTGGTTTGAAACGCCCAACCTCAGCTTTGAAGACCTGCAACTTCCCATTGGTCTTAGTGTCGCCTTCCATGGCGCCATTGCTTTAGAGCTAGCTCTAGCTCAGCGCATTGTCGAACTGAAGCAGAAGATTGACTTTGAGAAAGCTCAGTTCAAGAAGCTTATGGCCAAGCTCAGCATGCAAGAGGTCAAGAACTTTAAGACCATGCTGCACGAGCTTAAAGAAGCCTTTCTCAAGAAGCATGAAGAAGCTCAAGGTTCTTGTGAGCGCATGAAGAGCCTGACTGACAAGTGTGTGCAAGCCTACAATGAGGCTGAGAAGCGCAAGGCCCTTGGGCGTCCTGGCATCGACCCCAGGATGGCTGCAAAGAAGAAGAAGAAGCCCGCTATGGCCGAACCCGATGCACCAAGGCAGGAAGCAGATCCCATTGTCTTCCCAACTAGCATGACTGGCTCGAAGCCAAAGGCCAGGTCAACCGCTTCAGAACTGAAGAAGACGAGGACTGCCGAGGCTGAAGCCAGAAAGAGGAAACATCCTGAAGCCTCTGCTACTGCTCCCTCCAAGAAGAAGCGGAAGACCAAGAAGGAACGGGCTGCTCCCACAGAGCCCTTGATTGTTGAACCCATCTCCATGGTTCGCCCAGCCACTGAACATCAAGAGCGCCAACTGTCTGTCCATAAGCCTGCTTTCACAGAGGCTCATGAAGCTGAAGACTTCCCAGCAGCTGATCCCACCGCTGCTGAAGACATTGGTCACCATGACCATGTTAAAGATGATGCAGTTCTTCCTCAGATTGAGCACCAACAGGTATCATCGCCTGTGCTAACGCATAGCGAGCTCATCAGCATTGGTTGTCCTTTGACGCCAATTGCTTAGGATGCATCATGGGCTGATCATCCACAAGCACAAGAGGAAGATGACTTTGAGGCCCAGCCAACTCCAACTCCACAGGCGTCGCCAGCGTTATGCAGGCTTCACAAAGGACCAAGGCCTCCAGTCTCTGAGTCTGAAGCTAAAGCTGCTAAAGACATTCCGGCTGCATCGGCCGATGAAGAAGAAACCCCAAGAGTTCCTCCACCCCCGTCTCACCAAGAAGCTGTTCTCGAGGAGAACGTGCCTGTGACCAACCCTCTAGCTCATCAAGTGGAGGTTGAGAATCTTGAGGCTGCCAGCGACGCCACTGACGCTTTCATGACTGAAGCCAATGTGGAGCCTTCACCAACCCAAGCACCAGAAGTCAGCGAAGCCACTGATGCTACTGCTTCTGTTCCTGCGCCTGCTGGTGGTCCTCAGTTTGACTATCATGTTGAGCACATGCCTCAGGTACAGAAGCCAATCCCAAGATTGCCCAGGTTTCCAGGTCCTGCATCAGCACCTGGATCCTTCAATGTCAACGGCTTCAAAGCAGACTACACTTTCCTCAATAGCTCTAGGAACCCCTACTCAAGGGAAATAATATCTTCTGATCGGTTCTGGAGCTATCCGCAGCGAAGCTATTACTACTGCATTCTGTACAATCAAGGTCGCATCTTCCCACATAAGCGTCTTGACATTGAAGCAATAGCTGGTCTGCCCTGTCTGGAAGAAGCTCTGGATTGCTTCAAAGAGGTTGGCTTGTTGCCGTTTGTCACCGACCAAAAGCACTAGAATGAAGAGTTGCTGCTCCAATTCTATGCCACACTTCACATCCGTGGGTACAACAGAGATCCGAAGACTTGGGTCTTGGAGTGGATGACAGGAAATGTTCATCAGGAAGCCAAAGCCTTTGATATCATTGAGCTCACTGGTCTGCCCACTCTTGGCGATCTCTACGAACCTGGCTGTCAACTTCACAGTGAAGCTATGAAGAGCATCTTTCAGAAGCCTGAACCAAACATGAGTCAGATGCTCAGTATGATGAAGCCATTGCCACAAGATGCTGCATATCCCCTAAGGAGTTCCTTGTTGAAGACCTTGAGTATCTGCCAAGGACTATTTATCACATCATAAGGCGAACTCTCTGGCCTATCAAAGGACATTCTCCACATGCCAAGCTAGAAGGTGCAATGAAGACTTTGGTCTTCTATATTCTTCATGGCAAATGCTTCAATGCACATGACTTCTTCATCCGCTAACTTGCTGCATCAGGCTCTGATCTTTTTGGCTTGAAGTTCTACGCTCCATGGATAATGCGGCTGATTAAACTCCACTCCACTATCTCATATCAGCCATCTGCTTGCAATCATCGGATCTTTCTGCCTGATGTGGATATGTCCGTTGAAGCCATTTATCCTGAGCCTGCCAAGGAGCCTCTTAGTCTTTAGAATGCGGAGCATCAAAGTTTTTCTCAGAACATTGAAGGAGTTGAAGCAGTCACTCGTGTTTATCCTTTGGCTGGAACTACACGTGCACCACATCCTGCCCTTATTGAAGCCACCGATAGCACAATTGCCCAACGACCCAAGAAGCGCACTCGTGTCCTCAATGACCGAGAGCTTCTAGTGGCTCTTCATCAGAAACAGGATAGGCATCATGACTGGCTGAAGCGCCAAATGCAAAGCCTCTTGGTGGATGTCAACCGCATTCGCAATCTTGCCACCAAGAATGCCTTTGCTGCCCATGAAACCTCTCGACGCACCTCGAAAGGGCTGACGCTTATGTGCTCTGAAGATGATCTTCAAGAGGATGGTTTCTCTAAACGCTTCAAGTTTGACTCCACACCTCCTCGAAGGGCAGTGCTGCGACGAACTCCATCTCTTGAAGACTCTGAGTTCTCTTCCTCTACTGCAACTGTTAATGCCAGAGTGATCGAGGACGAAGACGATGCTACTTCATCGCCACCTCCTTCAGCACGCTTCGACACTGCTCCAAGTTCTTCTGCACCGCCGAACACCACCGACGACCCTGCTGCTTCACCTACTCTTCATGGGAACGAGTAGATGCTCTATGTCTTCAAACCTTTTTGGTCCTTACTGACAAAAGGGGGAGAAGCATATGAGTTTGATAGTCTTCAAGGGGGTCCACATGGGCGGTTGCTTTATATTTTGCCTCGTGTTTATAACTCTTGTTTTGATACATTTGGTTCTTTGAGTTGTAACACCTAAACTCGATGGTCGTCTGCTACTTATTTGCTACTTCGTGATGCGATGATAAATTCCGCATGTGCGACGATAAATTCCGCACTTAGATCATTTTCCAGACGTCCATTTTCCATTATGCATGTCATTATCTTCACATACCTTCTCATGCATAATGAATTGTCATCATAAGTTGAAGAGGATCTCCACGAGTACAACCTGCCATGTGCATTTGCATTCCAAAAGCAAATTACTTATATGCACATCTTCAGGGGGAGCCCTTGCAACTTATGAAGACAATTCCTTATCCTTTACAATTTCACATATTATATTCCCCGTTGAAAACTTCAACTAGTTTGTCATCAATCACCAAAAAGGGGGAGATTGTAAGTGCATCTAGTGCCACCCCTAGTTGGTTTTGGAGTATTGACGACAAACCTAGTTGAGGGACTAATGTGTTTGTGAGAATTGCAGCATAACACAGGTAGAAGTCTGATACGTCCATTTTGCGTCATGCTTTTATGTTAATATTTATTGCATTATGGGCTGTTATTTCATGTTATGTCACAATACTTATGGCTATTCTCTCTTATTTTACAAGGTTTACCATGAAGAGGGGGAATGCCGGCAGCTGGAATTCTGGCTGGAAAAGGAGCAAATATTGGAGACCTATTATGCGCTACTCCAAAAGTCCTGAAACTCCATGGAATATCTTAAAATAAATAAAGAAAAATCATCGCCAAAGATGAAGGCCAGGGGGCCCACACCCTGCTCACGAGGGTGGGGGGCGCGCCCCTCCCCCCTGTGCGCGCCCTCCTACCTCGTGGGCCCCCTGGTGGCTCTCCGACACCCATCTTCTCCTATATGAAGTCTTTCGATGAGAAAAAAAATCATAAGCAACCTTTCGGGACGAAACTCCGCCGCCACGAGGCGGAACCTTGGCAGAACCAATCTAGGGCTCCGGCAGAGCTGTTCTGCCGGGGACACTTCCCTCCGAGAGGGGGAAATCATCACCATCGTCATCACCAACGCTCCTCTCATCAGGAGAGGGCAATCTCCATCAACATCTTCACCAGCACCATCTCATCTCCAAACCCTAGTTCATCTCTTGTATCCAATTCTTGTCTCTAAGTCCGGGATTGGTGCTAGTAGGTTGCTAGTAGTGTTGATTACTCCTTGTAGTTGATGCTAGTTGGTTTACTTGGTGGAAGATCATATGTTCAGATCCTTTATGCATACTATTACCCCTCTGATTATGAACATGAATATGCTTTGTGAGTAGTTATGTTTGTTCCTGAGGACACGGGAGAAGTCTTGCTATTAGTAGTCATGTGAATTTGGTATTCGTTCGATATTTTGATGAGATGTATGTTGTCTAACCTCTAGTGGTGTTATGTGAATGTCGACTACATAACACTTCACCATTATTTGGGCCTAGAGGAAGGCATTGGGAAGTAATAAGTAGATGATGGGTTGCTAGAGTGACAGAAGCTTAAACCCTAGTTTATGCGTTGCTTCGTAAGGGGCTGATTTGGATCCATATGTTTCATGCTATGGTTAGGTTTACCTTAATACTTTTGTTGTAGTTGCGGATGCTTGCAATAGAGGTTAATCATAAGTGGGATGCTTGTTCAAGTAAGAACAGCACCCAAGCACCGGTCCACCCACATATCAAATTATCAAAGTACCGAACGCGAATCATATGAGCGTGATGAAAACTAGCTTGACGATATTCCCATGTGTCCTCGGGAGCTCTTTTCCTTATATAAGAATTTGTCCGGCTTGTCCTTTGCTACAAAAAGGATTGGGCCACCTTGCTGCACCTTATTTACTTTTGTTACTTGTTGCTCGCTACAATTTACCTTATCACAAAACTATCTGTTACCACTTATTTCAGTACTTGCAGAGAATACCTTGCTGGAAACCGCTTATCATTTCCTTCTGCTCCTCGTTGGGTTCGACACTCTTACTTATCGAAAGGACTACGATAGATCCCCTATACTTGTGGGTCATCAAGACTCTTTTCTGGCGCCGTTGCCAGGGAGTGTAGCGCCTTTGGTAGGTGGAATTTGGTAAGGAAAAATTTATATAGTGTGCTGAAATTTTCTGTCACTTGTTACTATGGAAACTAAATCTCTGAGGGGCTTGTTCGGGGTATCTTCACCCCGTCCAGTAGAGCAAAGAGTTTCTCCTCAACCTACTGAACCTATGAAAATGAAACTCCTTTTGCATTTCCTTCGGGTATTATGGAAAAACTCCTGGCTAATACTTTTACAGGAGATGGGACAAAGCATCTCGACGAGCATCTACGCTATTTGGATGATATTTGTGGATTATTTAAGCTTGCAGGTATACCCGATGATGTTGTTAAGAAGAAGGCTTTCCCTTTATCTTTGGAGGGAGACGCATCGACATGGTATAGGCTATGTGATGATACGAGATCATGGAACTATAAAAGAATGAAATTGGAATTTCATCAAAAGTATTACCCTATGCATCTTGTTCACCGTGATCGCAATTATATATATAATTTTTGGCCTCGCGAAGGAGAAAGCATTGCTCAAGCTTGGGGGAGGCTTAAATCAATGTTATATTCATGCCCCAATCATGAAGCTCTCAAAATTGACAATTCTCCAGAATTTTTATGCTCGGCTTTCTGATAACAATCGCACCATGCTCGATACTTCTTGTGCTGGCTCTTTTATGATGAAGACTATTGAATTCAGATGGAATTTATTGGATAGAATTAAACGCAACTCTGAAGATTGGGACCTCAACGAAGGTAAGGAGTCAGGTATGACACCTAAGTTTGATTGTGTTAAAACTTTTATGGATACCGATATTTTCCGTAAGTTTAGCACTAAATATGGACTTGACTCTGAGATAGTAGCTTCTTTCTGTGAATCTTTTGCTACTTATGTTGATCTCCTCAAGGAGAAGTGGTTTAAATATCATCCTCCCATAGAAGTAAAAGTAGCTGCACCTGTTAAAGTTGAAGAAAAGACCATCACTTATAATGATCCTATTGTTCCCACCTCTTATGTTGAGAAACCACCTTTCCCTGCTAGAGTAAAGGATCATGCTAAAGCTTCAACTGTTGTTCGTAAAAGCAATACTAGAACTTATACACCTCCTGAGCAAGTCAAAGTAGAACCTAATATTGCTATTGTTAAAGATCTCTTGTCTGATAATATTGATGGGCATGTCATTGAATTCTCTGGTGAAACTGCTAGAATTGCTAAACCCTGTGATAGAGATAAACATAGACCTGTGGTAGGCGTGCCTGTTATTTCTGTTAAAATAGGAGATCATTGTTATCATGGCTTATGTGATATGGGTGCTAGTGCTAGTGTTATACCCATTGACTTATATAAAGAAATTATGCATGATATCGCACCTGCTAAGTTAGAAGATATTGATGTTACAATTAAACTTGCCAATAGAGATACTATATCTGCAATGGGAATTGTTAGAGATGTTGAAGTATTGTCTGGGAAAACCAAATATCCCGCTGACTTTCTTGTTCTTGGTTCTCCACAAGATAGCTTTTGTCCCATTATTTTTGGTAGACCCTTCTTGAATACTGTTAATGCTACGATAGACTGCAAAAAGAATGTTGTTACTGTTGGCTTGGATGATATGGTTCATGAGTTTAATTTCTCTAAATTCAGTAAACAACATCATGAGGAAGAATTGCCTAGTAAGGATGAAATTATTGGTCTTGCTTCTATTGTTGTACCTCCTAGTGATCCTTTAGAACACTATTTGCTAGACCATGAAAATGATATGTTTATGAATGAAAGAAAGGAAATAGATGAAATATTCTTTAAATAGGAACCTATTCTGAAACACAATTTGCCTATTGAAATCCTAGGGGATCCTCCTCCACCCAAGGGTGATCCCGTTTTTGAGCTTAAACCGTTGCCTGATAATCTTAAGTATGCTTATCTTGATGAAAAGAAAATATATCCTATTATTATTAGTGCTAACCTTTCAGAGCATGAAGAAGAAAGATTATTGAAAACTCTGAAGAAGCACCGTGCCGCTATTGGATATACTCTTGATGAGCATTAGTCCCACTCTATGTCAGCATAAAATAAATTTGGAAGCGGATGCTAAACCAGCATGTGATCCTCAACAACGTTTGAATCCTAAAATGAAAGAAGTGGTAAGGAAGGAAATACTCAAGCTTCTGGAGGCATGTATAATTTATCCCGTTGCTGATAGTCAGTGGGTAAGTCCTGTCCATTGTGTCCCTAAGAAGGGAGGTATTACTGTTGTCCCTAATGATAAAGATTAATTGATTCCTCAAAGAATTATTATAGGTTATAGGATGGTAATTGATTTCCGCAAATTAAATAAAGCCACTAAGAAAGATCATTACCCCTTACCTTTTATTGATCAAATGCTAGAAAGATTATGCAAACATATACATTATTCTTTCTAGATGGTTATTCTGGTTTCTCTCAAATACCTGTGTCAGCTAAAGATCAATCAAAGACAACTTTTACATGCCCTTTTGGTACTTTTGCTTATAGACGTATGCCTTTTGGTTTATGTAATGCACCTGCTACCTTTCAAAGATGCATGATGGCTATATTCTCTGATTTTTGTGAAAAGATTTGTGAGGTTTTCATGGACGACTTTTCCGTCTATGGTTCCTCTTTTGATGATTGCTTGAGCAATCTTGATCGAGTTTTGCAGAGATGTGAAGAAACTAATCTCGTCTTGAATTGGGAAAAGTGCCACTTTGTGGTTAATGAAGGTATTGTCTTGGGGCACAAAGTTTCTAAAAGAGGTATTGAAGTTGATAAAGCCAAGGTTGACGCTATTGAAAAGATGCCATGTCCCAAGGACATCAAAGGTATAAGAAGTTTCCTTGGTCACGCCGGATTTTATAGGAGGTTCATTAAGGACTTCTCAAAAATTTCTCGGCCTCTGACTAATTTATTACAAAAAGATGTACCATTTGTCTTTGATGATGATTGTGTAGAAGCATTTGAAATACTTAAGAAAGCATTAGTCTCTGCACCTATTGTTCAGCCACCTGATTGGAATTTACCCTTTGAAATTATGTGTGATGCTAGTGATTATGCTGTAGGTGCTGTTCTAGGGCAAAGAGTTGATAAGAAATTAAATGTTATCCATTATGCTAGTAAGACTTTAGACAATGCTCAAAGAAACTATGCTACTACCGAAAAGGAACTTTTAGCAGTTGTGTTTGCTTGTGATAAATTCAGACCCTATATTGTTGATTCTAAAGTAACTATTCACACTGATCATGCTGCTATTAAATATCTTATGGAAAAGAAAGATGCTAAACCTAGACTTATTAGATGGGTTCTCTTGCTGTAAGAATTTGATTTGCATATTGTTGATAGAAAAGGAGCTGAGAACCCAGTTGCAGACAACTTATCTAGGTTAGAGAATGTTCTTGATGACCCACTACCTATTGATGATAGCTTTCCTGATGAACAATTAAATGTCATAAGCACTTCTCATAGCACTCCATGGTATGCTGATTATGCTAATTATATTGTTGCTAAATTTATACCACCTAGCTTCACATACCAACAAAAGAAAAAGTTCTTTTATGATTTGAGACATTACTTTTGGGATGACCCACATCTTTATAAAGGAGTAGATGGTGTTATTAGACGTTGTGTACCTGAGCATGAACAGGAACAGATCCTACGCAAGTGTCACTCCGAAGCTTATGGAGGACACCACACTGGAGATAGAACTGCACATAAGGTATTGCAATCTGGTTTTTATTGGCCTAATCTCTTCAAGGATGCCCGTAAGTTTGTTTTATCTTGTGATGAATGTCAAAGAATTGGTAATATTAGTAGACGTCAAGAAATGCCTATGAATTATTCACTTGTTATTGAACCATTTGATGTTTGGGGCTTTGATTATATGGGACCTTTTCCTGCCTCCAATGGATACACTCATATTTTAGTTGCTGTTGATTACGTTACTAAGTGGGTAGAAGCTATTCCAACTAGTAGTGCTAATCATAACACTTCTATTAAAATGCTTAAGGAAGTTATTTTTCCGAGGTTTGGAGTCCCTAGATATTTAATGACTGATGGTGGTTCACACTTTATTCATGGTGCTTTTCGTAAAATGCTTGCCAAATATGACGTTAATCATAGAATTGCATCTCCTTATCACCCACAGTCTAGTGGTCAAGTAGAATTGAGTAATAGAGAGCTCAAATTAATTTTGCAAAAGACTGTTAATAGGTCTAGAAAGAATTGGTCCAAGAAACTTGATGATGCATTATGGGCATATAGAACTGCATATAAGAATCCTATGGGTATGTCACCGTATAAAATGGTTTATGGAAAAGCATGTCACTTACCTCTCAAACTAGAACATAAGGCATATTGGGCTATTAAAGAGCTTAACTATGATTTCAAACTTGCCGGTGAGAAGAGGTTATTTGATATTAGCTCACTTGATGAATGGAGAACCCAAGCCTATGAAAATGCCAAGTTGTTTAAAGAAAAAGTTAAAAGATGGCATGACAAAAGGATACAAAAGCGTGAGTTTAATGTAGGCGATTATGTATTGCTATACAATTCTCGTTTAAGATTTTTTGCAGGAAAACTTCTCTCTAAATGGGAAGGTCCCTACGTTATCGAGGAGGTCTATCGTTCCGGTGCCATAAAAATCAACAATTTCAAAGGCACAAATCCGAAGGTGGTAAACGGTCAAAGAATCAAGCACTATATCTCAGGTAATCCTATAAATGTTGAAACCAATGTTATTGAAACCGTAACCCCTGAGGAATACATAAGGGTCACTTTCCAGAATGTTCCAGACTCCGAAAAGGAATAGGTATGTGGTACGGTAAGTAAACCAACTCCAAAACAATTTTTAAGGCAATATTTCTCCGTTTTGGAATATTTAGAAAAATAGAAAAATAGGTAGTAGTCCAGGGAGGACACGAGCCCTCCACGAGGGTGGAGGGCGCGCCCTACCCCCCTGGGCGCGCCCCCCTACCTCGTGAGCACCTCGTGTGCCCTCCGGACTCCATTTTCCTGCACGATACGTATTTTGGTCGGTAAAAATTCATTATACATTCTCCCGAAGGTTTTGACCCCCGTATCACGCAAATATCCCCTGTTTTTGTTTCGAGCTGTTTCCGTTGCAGATTTGAGAATTCCAGAGACTCGATCATCCTTCTATGAGGGTGAGCCTATGCCATGGAAGGGGACGACAAGCTTGCATCATCAACAACACCTCCACCTCCAACAACAAAGAAGGAGACCTCATCACATGTGTATGGGCACTTCCCTTGGCAACTGCCAAGCTTGGGGGAGGTGCCCCGGTATCGTATCACCATCACAACTCCTATCTTTACCGTTTTTCTTAGTTCGATCCTATTAGTAGTATCTTGATTTAGTAGAATAAAGTCACGGCATGATCTTGTTTTGAAGTTTGCTTTATGATCCCTCTATGCAATCTAGTCCGTGAGCTATATATAATAAAGATTAGTGTTGAGTCAAGGGCTTGATTATTTTGCCATGATCTTGAGTGAATAAAAGAAAGAATAAAAAGAAACAAGAGTCCATATTGATCTTATTGAGAGTAATGACTTCACATAGAAAGAGTATGACAATTAAAAAGTTGTTAGGAGTTGGCAAATATAGCTTTAGTCATCGTGGCAATTAATAGGAAGTAATAAGGAGAGAGAGGTTTCACATATAGATATACTATCATTGACATCTTTCATAATTGGGAGCACTCATTAAGTATGACATGCTAAAGAGTTGATGTTGGACAAGGAAGACAACGTAATGGGTTATGTTTTCTCGCATCTCAGTTAAAGTATATTGTCATGGATCATTCAAACATGTTGAGCTTGCCTTTCCCCCTCATGCTAGCCAAATTCTCAGCACCAAGTAGAGATACTACTTGTGCTTCCAAATACCCTTAAACCAGTTTAGCCATGAGAGTCCACCATATCTACCTATGGATTGAGTAAGATCCTTCAAGTAAGTTGTCATCGGTGCAAGCAATAAAAATTGCTCTTTAAATATGCATGACTTATTAGTGCAGAGAAATAAGCTTTGTACGAACTTGTTGTGGACGCAATAAAAGCGACGGACTGCATAATAAAGGTTCACATACAAGGGGCAATATAAAGTGACATTCTTTTGCATTATGATTTTGTGCATCCAACCATAAAAGCGCATGGCAACCTCTGCTTCCCTCTGCGAAGGGCCTATCTTTTATTATTATCCTCTATCTTATGCAAGAGTCAAGGTAATCTTCACCTTTCCCTTTTTCATTTTATCCTTTGGCAAGCACTTCATGGTGGGGTAATCCTGATATATATATCCAATTGGATGTACGTTAGCATGAACTATTATTGTTGACATCACCCAAAGGTGAATAAGTTTGGAGGCAGCATTATAAGCCCCAATCTTTCTCTGTGTCTGATTGAAACTTCATAACCACAAGTATTGCGTGAGTGTTAGCAATTATGAAGGACTAAGTGATAGTTGAGTATGTGGACTTGCTTTTAAGCTCTGAAATAGACTCCTTCCGATGTTATGATAAATTGCAATTGCTTCAATGACTGAGGTTATAATTTGTTAGCGCCTAATAAGGTTTTTGATTCATACTTTTGCATTATGAAAAGATCATCACTTGAACATAAGTAATCATATGACAAATCTATATATGTTGCTGTTATGAAACAATCATGATGCCTTCATGTCCGTATTTTATTTTTATCGACGCCTCTACCTCTAAACATGAGGACATATTTATTGTTATCGGCTTTTCGCTTGAGGACAAGCGAGGTCTAAGCTTGGAGGAGTTGATACGTCCATTTTGCGTCATGCTTTTATGTTAATATTTATTGCATTATGGGCTGTTATTTCATGTTATGTCACAATACTTATGGCTATTCTCTCTTATTTTACAAGGTTTACCATGAAGAGGGGGAATGCCGACAGCTGGAATTCTGGCTGGAAAAGGAGCAAATATTGGAGACCTATTCTGCGCAACTCCAAAAGTCCTGAAACTCCACGAAATATCTTAAAATAAATAAAGAAAAATCGTCGCCAAACATGAAGGCCAGGGGGCCCACACCCTGCTCACGAGGGTAGGGGGCGCGCCCCTCCCCCCTGGGCGCGCCCCCTACCTCGTGGGCCTCCTGGTGGCTCTCCAACGCCCATCTTCTCCTATATGAAGTATTTTGATGAGAAAAAAATCATAAGCAACCTTTCAGGACGAGACTCCGCCGCCATGAGGCGGAACCTTGGCGGAACCAATCTAGGGCTCTGGCAGAGCTGTTCTGCCAGGGACACTTCCCTCCGAGAGGGAGAAATCATCACCATCTTCATCACCAACGCTCCTCTCATCAAGAGAGGGCAATCTCCATCAACATCTTCACCAGCACCATCTCATCTCCAAACCCTAGTTCATCTCTTGTATCCAATTCTTGTCTCTAAGTCCGGGATTGGTGCTAGTAGGTTGCTAGTAGTGTTGATTACTCCTTGTAGTTGATGCTAGTTGGTTTACTTGGTGCAAGATCATATGTTCAGATCCTTTATGCATACTATTACCCCTCTGATTATGAACATGAATATGCTTTGTGAGTAGTTACGTTTGTTCCTGAGGACACGGGAGAAGTCTTGCTATTAGTAGTCATGTGAATTTGGTATTCGTTCGATATTTTGATGAGATGTATGTTGTCTAACCTCTAGTGGTGTTATGTGAACGTCGACTACATAACACTTCACCATTATTTGGGCCTAGAGGAAGGCATTGGGAAGTAATAAGTAGATGATGGGTTGCTAGAGTGACAAAAGTTTAAACCCTAGTTTATGTGTTGCTTCGTAAGGGGCTGATTTGGATCCATATGTTTCATGCTATGGTTAGGTTTACCTTAATACTTTTGTTATAGTTGTGGATGCTTGCAATAAAGGTTAATCATAAGTGGGATGCTTGTTCAAGTAAGAACAGCACCCAAGCACCGGTCCACCCACATATCAAATTATCAAAGTACCGAACGCGAATCATATGAGCGTGATGAAAACTAGCTTGACGATATTCCCATGTGTCCTTGGGAGCTCTTTTCCTTATATAAGAATTTGTCCGGCTTGTCCTTTGCTACAAAAAGGATTGGGCCACCTTGCTGCACCTTATTTACTTTTGTTACTTGTTGCTCGTTACAATTTACCTTATCACAAAACTATCTGTTACCACTTATTTCAGTACTTGCAGAGAATACCTTGCTGAAAACCGCTTATCATTCCCTTCCGCTCCTCGTTGGGTTCAACACTCTTACTTATCGAAAGGACTATGATAGATCCCCTATACTTGTGGGTCATCAAAGTCCCTCATTGATTCGGTTTTCCTACCAGAGATGACCCCTAAAAATGTATGAAGACATTGATGTCAAAGGTGGTATATGAAGATATTCACATTGAAGACTATGACAAGAGAAGACATCGCATGAAGCCTATGGAGCTCGAAGACTTAGGTCTTTCGTAGTTATTTTTCTTCTTTGTTGAGTCATAGGAACCACCGTACTGTTAAGTGGGGTCCAAGAGAACCAGTCAGAATGATTGAAGTGATGCTTAACCAAAACCTATGTCTTCGAGTGAAGACTATGAGAGCGAATCGTGTCCAGAGTCGGACAAGTCAGCTTTGCTTGTAGCCCAAGTAAAGTTGCCGTGTGTGTTTGAAATCTGACCGTTGGAACGCGTGTCAGTTCCTTAGTGACCCAGGGTCATTTTGGACAAATCAAGCCGGGTTGCCCAGTGGCTATAAATAGCCCACCCCCTACAACCATAAACGGTTGGCTGCTCAGAGTTAGAGTACGGCTTTTGTCGTTTGAGAGCAACCCACCTCGAAGCCTTTGAGAGAGAATTCCTTGCGAGGATAAAGCCCTAACCACCCAGAGCCAAAGAGTGTTAGGCATCACTTAAGTCTTCTTGTCTATGTGATCTGAAGACTTATTACACTTGAGGACTGTGAATCCTCCAGCCGATTAGGCGTCGCGTTCTGAGCATCCAAGAGACATTGTGGATCGCCGGTGAACAAAGTCTGTGAAGGTTTGGGAGTCTACCTTGAAGACTTACCAGAGTGATTGGGCGAGGTCTGTGTGACCTTAGCTCAAGGGGAATACGGTAAGGACTGGGTGTCCTGAGCTACGTGTTCAGGACTGGGTGTCCGGGACTATGTGTCCTCAGGTTTAAATACCTAGCCGCCCTAACCAGACGTACAGTTGTCACAGCAACTGGAACTGGTCCAACAAATCATTGTCTTCAACGAGTCACTGGTTTCATCCTTCCCTTCCCTTTACTTACTGTTGGTCCTGGTGAAGTCATTGTATGATTGCACTATCTTTTGTCTTCACTGAGTGACTGTGTGTTCTGTTTGGCTTCATAATATCTTCCTACCCGATTCTTACTACATTGCTGCTATTAGTCATTGTGCTTTCACTTCATTGAATACTTGACTATGGTTTGCCTAGTGTAGTCTACCTTCCGCTGCATGGTAATAGGTTTATTTCTATCATTTGTCTTCGAAACTTCCATGTTTCAAAGACTTTCATAAAAATCGCCTATTCACGCCCCCTCTAGTCGATATAACGCACTTTCAGAGCATCCAGCTTCCGCTATTGGTTATTGACCGGAGATGTGTCTCGGTCATGTCTAGATAGTTCTCGAACCCGTAGGGTCTGCACGCTTAACGTTCTGTGACGATTTGTATTATGAGTTATGTGATTTGATGACTGAAGTTTGTTCGGAGTCCTGGATGAGATCGGGGACATGACGAGGAGTCTCGAAATGGTCGAGTCGTAAAGATTGATATATTTGAAGGCTATATTCGGACATCGGAAAGGTTCCGAGTGATTCGGGTATTTTTCGGAGTATTGGAGAGTTACGGGAATTCATATTGGGCCTTAATGGGCCATACGGGCAAGGAGAGAAAGGCCTCAAGGGTGGCCACACCCCTTCCCCATGGACTGGTTCGAATTGGACTAGGGAAAGGGGGCGCCCCCTTCCTTCCTTCTCCTTCTCCCTTCCCTTTTTCCTATTTCATGTAGGAGGTGGAATCCTACTAGGACTAGGGAGTCCTAGTAGGACCCCACACTTTGGACGCGCCCTATGAGGGCCGGCCTCCTCCTCCCTCCCTCCTTTATATGCGTGGCCAGGGGGCACCCCACAGACACACAAGTTTATCATTGATCTCTTAGCCGTGTGCGGTGCCCCCCTCCACCATAATCCACCTCGGTCATATCGTCGTAGTGCTTAGGCGAAGCCCTGCGTCGGTAGCTTCATCATCACCGTCATCACGCCGTTGTGCTGATGAAGCTCTCCCTCGACACTCAGCTGGATCGAGAGTTCGTGGGACGTCACCGAGCCAAACGTGTGCAGATCGCGGAGGTGCCGTACTTTCGGTACTAGGATCGGTCGGACCGTGAAGACGTACGACTACATCAACCGCGTTGTCATAACGCTTCCGCTTACGGTCTACGAGGGTACGTGGACAACACTCTTCCCCTCTTGTTGCTATGCATCACCATGATCTTGCGTGTGCGTAGGATTTTTTTTTGAAATTACTGCGTTCCCCAACAGTTTCCTATTGGCCTATCTCAAGAAATCAGTGGAAGAATTTCCAGTCAATGCCCTATATGTAATTAACAAAAGTGGAACGTATTCATCCTCCTGGTATACTACAACCTCTTCATGTACCTGATATGGCATGGACACACATCACCTTGGGAAATTCTGGTGATTGTGGACAGATTAAGTATGCTCACCTCATATCTTTAGCACATCCATACACTATGCAAACAGTCTTCAAGGTACTTATGGACAATGTGATTAAACATCATGGATTACCTATAGTTATTGTGTCTGAAAGAGATAGCATATTCATCAGGAATTTATACCAAGAACTTCTCAATGCTTTTGATGTGGAGATTAGGTTCAGTACTGTTTCACACCCTCAAACAGATGGGCACTTAGAATGAGTGAATCATTGCATACAAGCTTATCCAAGGCGCATGGTGTTTGAAAACCCTAAATAATGGATGAAATCGCTTCGACTTGCATAGCTCTGGTACAACACCTCTTATCATCCATCCTTAAAGGTCACTCCCTTTGAAGCACTCTATGCTTACAAACCACCACAAAATTGTGAATTCTTCCTCACAAGCCCATTGTCACCTAAAGCTAGAATGACAGTTTCTAAGAGAGAAAAGATGATGCAGCAGCTCAAAACTAACTTGGAACAGGCCTAAAGTAGAATAAAAAACTTTGTAGACAGAAAAAGAACATAAATAAGTTTGCAAATAGGAGATACGGTGTAGTACTTGGTAATACAACGCTATAGACAAAATGCTTCATGACTTAGAGGGTCATTGAAATTGAGATCTAAATTCTATGGTCCTTACAAAGTGATTGAACGAATTGGTTATGTTTCCTACAAGTTACAACTACCAACATGATTTGCCATCCATCCAGTGTTCCATGTGAGTTAACTGAAGAAACATGTGGGACATCAGATCATTCCTCTTCCTCAAGCCCCCTTGCTCACGCACTCACACTCGAAAGGCATATCAAGGCCATTCCAGTGGATGTGTTGGACAGACGAATCATTCAACGCAAAATAGAACACATGTGGGTCAATGTATAGACTAGTCGAAAAGTCTGGCACCGGATGATGTAACCTGGGAAGATGCGGCTTTTTCTCAATTTAACATTTCCAAGACATAAACTTCTCTGCCTCAAGGGCAAGGCACAACTCATGGCTGCAGCATTATTAGGAACCCAATCCCGCCCTTTGCTATACTGAAGAAGACAGAAGCTCGCGTCGTAAGTGAAATGGTCCACTTGGATGACGTCGTCATCACGTTACCGCCAATTCACCCCGAACGCCGCTACTTAAAGCAGTCCAACCGAGCCGAAGTGTGTTACATCAGATCTCATTGTCGCGTAATGGCTAAAAAAACTAATCTAAACCACCAGCCATAGCTGAGACATCGGGTTCTAGTCCTTGTCACCGGTTGCCGGAGTAGCAAGCCGAGGAGAGGCCGGCGGAGCTTAGAGGGGACCAGTCCTTCGCTCTAGCTATTGCTTTCAAGGAGTTTCCCTTTTGAGGGGTTTGATTTCGAGGAGCCGGGGAGGAAAAAAAAAATGTCGGTCGTAAACATAGCCCGACTTGAGCGGTGAGCTTCGGGTTCGGCCCGTCGGGCTTGGTTGCCAATGTCAAGGTCGAGTTTGACACATTGTATGCGTGGAGAAGATTTTGGTCGCCTTGTTGTTAGTAGAAGATTGTTCGCTGTGTTGCCGGAGTTTGAAGCCTGCGCTGAAGGCCAACGTTGAGGACGAGTGCTTGGAATTCCAGATCGGTGGGCACGGCTGGCAGACGCGGCCCATCCGCCCACATGGGATGGATGGATCGTGGTTAATAATGACGGCTTTTCCCACGAGCGCAGCGGCAGCAGCAGAAAAGGCCAAATCCACACTCCCGCTCCCCTCCACTGCTTGCTCTCCAATCTCCCTCCCGCACGCTCCGCCCGGCCCCCAGATCACCGCCCACCCCCGTTTCCCCCAAATCCATCCACCCGCCGAGCGTCGGAGCAGAAGGAGGCGGAATGGGCGGCCCGCTGGGCGCCATCATCGGCCGCTACCCGTCGGCCGCCGCCACCGCCGGCCCCGGGGGAGACGACGCCGACCACCCGGGCGGCGCAGGGGGCCTGGGCATTATCCGGCACGACCGGCGCTGCCGCGACCTGGCCTTCCTCGTCCTCTTCGCCGCCTTCTGGGTCGCCATGATCGTCAACTCCAGCTTCGCCTTCAACCAGGGCAACCCGCTCAGGTCCGCCACCCCACCTCCCTTCAGATTCATTGTTTCTTGCCTCTGCCCCGTGCAGATCTCCATCTGCGCCGCGCATTTCCAACTGCTCCTCAGCCCACTGTTTTACATTTTTTATTTTTTTATTTTTTGGTGCGCAATTAATAATTAGCAGTAACAAATCAGGGGGAGGGGAAAGAAACGCTTGCGTGCTTGCTCCTGTTGCTTTCGCTGACTATCTGCTCCAGGATTTACTACTAGCAGTACTGATTACTGAATGAATTGATGAATGAGTCTTGCTGACCGTGGAACGCTTGCTTGCTCGCTCCTGTTGCTTTCGCTGACTATCTGCTCCAGGATTTACTACTAGCAGTACTGATTACTGAATGAATTGATGAATGAGTCTTGCTGACCGTGGAACGCTTGCTTGCTCGCTCCTGTTGCTTTCGGTGATGGCTAGCTGCTGCTCTAGGATTTACTACTAGTACTGACTGACTCATTGAATGAGTCTTGCTTACTGTGAAATGGAACCGCAGCTCCGAGGGAGGCTGCTATGGCCATGGCAGCCATGCTGCTGCTAGTGCGAAACCGGATCTGGTTCTTGCTAGGGTCTGCCAGCCGATTTTTTAGGCTAAACCCACAAAAGATGGAGGCCGCCTTTGCTTTCCGGACTTTGGTGGCCCTAGGAATTGTATCCCCTCCCTGAAACCCTCTCCAAAGGCTTTTTTGTGCTCTGCTCTCGGTGCTCAGTGGCCTGAAAGCAGATGACACTTTCTCTGCCCCTGCCTACATATATGCTCTTGCTAACCACAGTGCAATGTACCACTGACTTTTGGGGTGGAATTTATTCAGTCTTGTGAATCTTCCTGACCATCATTATTGCATTTTGTACATAGCTATCGTTTTACTGCTACTACCG
This sequence comes from Triticum dicoccoides, assembly GCF_002162155.2. Lineage (NCBI taxonomy): Eukaryota > Viridiplantae > Streptophyta > Magnoliopsida > Poales > Poaceae > Triticum > Triticum dicoccoides. Next base: position 770,430,379 of record NC_041382.1, on the reverse strand, counting down.
TTCTGCAATTATCTGAAGCATGTACATGGGGTTTTGTTGGCCATCCGATCATTTCGGCGAGTTATTTTTTAAGTGGTACACCGTTACCTTCTGCTTTCTTTTGTTCGTTGATGCTGATATCCCTGTAGTTGCTCTTGAGTGCCATCTAGTAGTAGATTAGTTTAAAAGACTTGGCCGGAAGCACAATTCTCTGTTAAATGGCATTTTGTCAACCAGGAATGTTCTTGCTATTACCAACCTCAGCATGTAGCTTAAATGGGCAGGATGAGAATGACATCTTGTTCTTGTCCGTGCAGGCTGACATACGAGCTAGACTACAAAGGGAACGTCTGTGGCGACAGGCACGGCGACCCGGACGTGCACGAGCTCGAGGTCAGGTACTGGTTGGACCCGAACCAGGTGTACCAAAGTGGAGTCAAGGGCAGCAAGGCTAACCTGGCCGACGCCAAGGCCATCTGCCTCATGGAGTGCCCCACTCCAGCACCGGATGGGCTAAACTTTGTCTGTGATTACCCGGAAGGGGATGTCAGGCTCTCAGTTGATGACTGGATCAATAGGGACTATAACTACTTCGATGTTCTAACACCTGATATGAGGAACAGCTCCCTTCAGCTTCAGGGCCCTTGCTACCCTGTCATATTCCCTAGCGTAAACGGTAAGCCGGTAATCAAGCATAGAGTAAAAGTACAGCTCGAGTTAGTCAACTAGTACAATGAGATGACTAATTCAAAATATTCTTATTCTTTCAGTCTATTGGAGCTGCCAATATATCGCCCGGGCATCCAATGTTTCTTTGACGCACTGGCAACAGATGGGTGGTGTAAACATTGAACAAAATATGCTTATAGATAAGACAATCCACAAGGCCATCGATTCCAGATCTGCAGTCCTCAAGGTTCTTAAACTTCCAGGGGCTGAATCACTCTCTCTTCTTTGTTATCTGCTTAATACTGAAATTAAATGACAAACTGTCCTCAGGACTCCCACAGTTCATCCTGAATGTGCATTAAACTGCAACTGTAATTTTATTCTTCACTAAAAAGAATTTGCCTGCAGTGTGATTGTCCTGATAGCAGTTAGTACTTGATAGTGGCTATTTAGACCGAGTCTCCACAACATCATCACTAATTTTGTTTTATTTTTAAAATAATTTCCTGATGCGACTGATATGTGTAGCATCTGAGACCCAGTACTAATTGCATTTCTTCTATTTGCAGAGATATGTTGCGGACATTGGGAAGTCTTGGCCTGTCCTAATCGTGTGTGGTGCACTCCTTCCTCTTTTCTTGTCAGTGATCTGGTTGCTCATGATTCGTTATTTTGTTGCTGCAATGACATGGATAACAGTAGTGCTCTTCAATGCCCTTATAGTATCTGTTACCATGTTTTGTTACATCAAAGGTACATATCACTAGTGCCATTTGCCGTGTTATGTCTGATGCATGTCATATTATTCCTAACTGGCTACGTTATATATTCAGCTGGCTGGCTCGGAAATGATCCCTTAACGGTTGTTATTGGTGAAAGTGATCCATACGTCCACATAAGCGGGCGGGTAAGTGAACTCAATTGAGTCAACTTTTTACAAGGTCAAGCTGCTTGTTATCTGATCATTTACCTTCTTACCAGGAAATAAGCCATCTTCATGTTGCCACAGTGCTGATGACAGTAATAATGATCATTGCTTTTCTGTCCTCAATAGCTATTGTCCGGCGTATACTGATAGCCACACCTGTCCTGAAGGTAAGCAGCTCACTGGATATGTAAGCTTGGTTAGACAATGGCTCTGTTACAAAAGCACAATGCATCAATGTTACCTCTATTGTGATATAGTACCTAATAATTTCTCAGAATTAACCATGCAAAATTATTTTCAGGTTGCCGCGAAGGTCATCGGTGAAGTTCAGGCACTGATAGTTTTCCCAGTTGTGCCGTACTTTATCCTCGCTATCTTTTATATGTTCTGGTTTTCTGCCACACTCCACCTCTTCAGCTCTGGTCAAGTTGTCCGAAATGACTGCAGTACAGATTGTTGCTCATATGATCTGAAGTTGGGCAAAGTGAACTGTGACAACTGTTGTGGGTACAGCATCCATTACACCCCTCATATCGGCATTGCCATCCTCTTCCACTTATTTGGATGCTACTGGGCTACTCAATTCTTCATGGCATGCTCTGCAACTGTGGTTGCTGGATCAGTTGCTTCTTACTACTGGGCACGTGGCGAAATATCTGTAAGTACAGCACAAAAGAGTCACAACTTTTAACTATTTTTACTAAATGGGTGCTCTTTTGCATTCACCATTTACTGACAGTTCAAGCCATTTTGGTGCAGCATGATATACCGTTTTTCAGCGTCGTCTCTTCGCTCAAGCGGCTGATGCGTTACAACCTTGGATCTGCTGCCATAGGCTCGCTTGTTGTATCAGCTGTTGAGTGGGTGCGGTTTATACTAGAATGCCTTCGCCGCAAGCTGAAGCTGGTCGGTTCTGCTGGGGAGAGCTGCTTTGGGAAAGTGTCATCGTCCTCGTCTCAGTGCTGCCGGGGCTGCATAGACTGGACCCTCATGTCTGTAAATAGAAATGCCTACATAATGGTAAGCATGAACATTTTGTTGTTTTACTGATCGTTCCTGTCCTGAAGCACGATGCCATTGGTTGTCTGCTTTGTTCATAATGCTTTGTACTACCCGATTGCCGACTGGGCTTTTATGGTGCACCATTTGGGGCTGGTCACTCCCCCCATTTGACCTGATAGTTCTGAATTCCTTTTGTCTGTCTGATCATTTGTTAGTTGCAACTTTTGAACTGACATGGCTTCTCTTTGCTGTTTTGCAGATTGCCATCACCGGGAAAGGGTTCTTCAAAGCTTCGGTGCTCGCGACCGGCCTTATAATGAACAACATACTGCGCATCGGGAAGGTAAACGTCATCGGGGACGTGATCCTGTTCCTGGGGAAGCTGTGCGTGAGCCTCTTCTGCGCGCTCTTCGCGTTCCTCATGCTGGACACCCACAAGTACAAGTCGGCGCACAACAAGATATCGTCGCCGCTGGTACCCGTGCTGGTGAGAGCATTTCTCTGCCCCTGTGAGCGTGCATGTCGAACCCCGGCATTATGTTTTGTTTCCATCACTAAGACTTGTGATGGTGGTGGTGGTGTATATAGGTGACGTGGGGCCTGGGCTATACGGTGGCGAAGCTGTTCTTCGCGGTGGTGGAGATGTCCATCGACACCATCATCCTGTCCTTCTGCCAGGACGCGGAGGAGCACCAGGGGACGGCGCAGTACGCGCCGCCTCTCCTCATGGAGACGCTGGACGAGCAGGGCGAGCTGCAGAGACTCACTCAAGGGCCCTGAATCTCTCTCTCCCTCTCCCTCTCCCTCGTTTCTTTAATTCGTCTTAGAGCTAGAGGTAGACTGGTGGTAATTTAGTACTGTAGAAGCCTGATGGATCGAGATTTCTGTAAAAGTGATGATCTTGGCTGGCTGCCTCCTGTACGTGTTGTTCAGCCTCAGCTTCAGCTCCCAGTATGTACGTGTCTGATGTGTCGCCCCTGATTGGCAAGTGTTGCGTACGAGTATGAAGAGCATCTCATGATCCTGGCCGCTCTGGCCGGCCTGTTCGCGAGCAATGAGGCTGTGCCGGCATGGGCTTCCTCCTCCAGCAGCGAGTCGATCGCCGAGAAGACAAATCGTCAAATACCTGGCGGACGTGGTAGGCGCGCAGCTGCCGGTAACCTTGCCCTAGGTGGCCGGAGCGTCAGAAAGGCTGCTGCGGCGAACCCTCTCTTTTCTGGCGAGGGAATAGCGCTCG
>NC_041382.1:770306372-770426156 GCF_002162155.2 Triticum dicoccoides | reverse complement strand
ATCTTTTAGATTTTTAAAATATTTTGATATGTTTTCTTTTGTGGGTGCACTAAGCTAGGGTTCAGCCACTACTTTCCCAACTCTTAACTAAGCGTATCTTCTCTAAAAATAGCCACCGATGCTTCACAAAAACCCGGATTATTTCTCTAAGCACCTTGCATTGTACAAGGCCTAAGGAGCTTCCCCCGAGTCCCGTCGGCACTGCTCTTCTTGGCCAAGTTCATAGCGCTCCGGGGATTCATCTTCCACCTTGTCCTACTCCTCCGTGAGTTGCACGCGCGCTACGGCCCCACCATTTCTAGCCACCCCTACTTCCACCCGCCCCACCTTCTACATCTCTCCGGCCCGCACCCACGCCGCCCTCGTCACCTACGGGCGCTATGTCCGGGCCTCAACACCGTCCTGAGGGACCTCGTCATGGGGCTCCACAAGCTCTACGACCGCCCAAGGTGGAACGCGGAAGCGGCGGCGGCCTATGGCGGAGCTGGTCGGGGGACTCGACATCGGCGATGACCCGAGGCAGAGCTGGTCGTTGGACTCGGCAGCAGCGACAGCCTGAGGCAGAGCTGGTCGTGGGATGTAGTGGCGGCGGCGGCCCGAGGGAGAGCTGGTTGTGGGAACCGACAGCGACGGCGGATTTGGGAGCGAGGGGAGCAATGGGATTTCACTCGGCCATCTCGAGACCGAGCGTTCTTACTCCTTCGCATGGGTGAGGCGTAAAATTTTCACTCCTTCAACCGATTTAAGAGATCGACTAAGTGCAAATTATAGGTGTAAAACCATTATCTCGGTTAGCAGGTTCCATAAAAAAATCACGGTTCGTGGTTGACCGGTCTACCATTGACCGGTTGAACCTTGACTATTATTAAAAAAGGAATTCAAAAAAGTTCACATGAACAAAAAAGATCACCGAATTCAAAAAGAAATTGTGATTTTCAAAATAATAATTATGAATGTTTAAAAACTTAAATGATTTTGAAAAATAATGTTCACCGATTGGAAAAAAGTTCATCAATTTTGAAAAAAAGTTCCCTGATTTAGATAAAAAATTAAAGAACTGAAAAAGTTCACGGATTTGAAAAAAACTGCATCAATTTTGTAAAAATAACCATAAATTTTAAAATATTTATAGATTTTAGAAAAAAAATTACGATTTTGAAAAAAAAACACATATTGAGCAAAAATTGTTTGGGGATTCGAAAAAAGTTCACGGATTTGAAAAAGTATTGCGAATTTAAGAAAATGTTCATGAATTTGAAAGGTGAAGAAATTTAAGAGAAGTTCATGAGTTTTAGAAAAGTTCGCAGACTTAGAAAAATGAAGTAATAAAGAGAAAAGAAAATGAGCACGAGAAAAACCGGCCAAAAACACAACAAAATAGGCAAACCACTGCAATTTTTTAGCGTTGTATTGAGGAAGAGAAAATAAAGATACTAGTCACAACAATTTTGGTGTAATGTTGGTTACCGTGGTTTATACAATGCCTAAGATTTTTTTGTTGAAGAAATATCGGCCAAAATAAAAACCAAAAGAATACCAAAATAGGGAAACCACTGCTATTTCTTGCGTTATATTTGAAAAAAAAGTAGACTAATCACAAAAGTTTAGGTGCCGTGGGTGCACTAAGCTAGGGTTCAGCCACTACTTTACCAACTCTTAACTAAGCGTATGTCCTCTAGAAATAGCCACCGATGCTTCACAAAAAACCCGGTTTATTTCTCTAAGCACCTTGCATTGTACAAGGCCTAAGGAGCTTCCCCCGAGTCCCGTCGGCGCTGCTCTTCTTGGCCAAGTTCATAGCGCTTCGGGGATTCATCTTCCACCTTGCCCTACTCCTCCGTGAGTTGCACGCGCGCTACGGCCCCACCATTTCTAGCCACCCCTACTTCCACCCGCCTCCACCTTCTACATCTCTCCGACCCGCACCCACGCCGCCCTCGTCACCTACGGGCGCTATGTCCGGGCCTCAACACCGTCCTGAGGGAGCTCGTCATGGGGCTCCACAAGCTCTACGACCGCCCAAGGTGGAACGCGGAAGCGGCAGCGGCCTATGGCGGAGCTAGTCGTGGGACTCGACATCGGCGATGACCCGAGGCAGAGCTGGTCGTTGGACTCGGCAGCAGCGACGACCCGAGGCAGAGCTGGTTGTGGAATGTAGCGGCGGCGGTGGCCCGAGGCGGAGCTGGTTGTTGGAACCGACAGCGGCGACGGATTTGGGAGCGAGGGGAGCAATGGGATTTTACTCGGCCATATCGAGACCGAGCGTTTTTACTCCTCCGCATGGGTGAGGCGTAAATTTTTTCACTCCTTCAACCGATTTAAGAGATCGACTAAGTGCAAATTATAGGTGTAAAACCATTATCTCGGTTAGCAGGTTCCATAAAAAAATCACGGTTCGTGGTTGACCGGTCCACCATTGACCGACTGAACCTTGACTATTATTAAAAAAGGAATTCAAAAAAGTTCACATGAACAAAAAAGATCACCGAATTCAAAAAGAAATTGTGATTTTCAAAAAAATAATTATGAATGTTTAAAAAGTTAATTGATTTTGAAAAATAAAGTTCATCGATTGGAAAAAAGTTCATCAATTTTGAAAAAAAGTTCCCCGATTTAGATAAAAAATTCAAGAACTGAAAAAGTTTACGGATTTGAAAAATAAACTGCATCAATTTTGTAAAAATAACCATACATTTTAAAATATTTATAGATTTTAGAAAAAAAATTACGATTTAAAAAAAACACATATTGAGCAAAAATTGTTTGGGGATTTGAAAAAAGTTCACGGATTTGAAAAAGTATTGCGAATTTAAGAAAATGTTCATGAATTTGAAAGGTGAAGAAATTTAAGAGAAGTTCATGAGTTTTAGAAAAGTTCAGACTTAGAAAAATGAAATAATAAAGAGAAAAGAAAATGAGCAAGAGAAAAACCGGCCAAAAACACACAAAATAGGCAAACCACTGCAATATTTTAGCGTTGTATTGAGGAAGAGAAAATAAAGATACTAGTCACAACAATTTTGGTGTAATGTTGGTTACCGTGGTTTATACAATGCCTAAGATTTTTTTTGAAGAAATATCGGCCAAAATAAAAACCAAAAGAATACCAAAATAGGGAAGCCACTGCTATTTCTTGCGTTATATTTGAAGAAAAAAAAGTATACTAGTCACAAAAGTTTAGGTGCCGTGTTGGTTACTGCCGTACAATTTGTACGGTGCTGATGACCCACAATATAGGGGATCAATCGTAGTTTTTTCGATAAGTAAGAGTGTCGAACCCAACGAGAAGCAGAAGGAAATGACAAACGATTTTTAGTAAGGTATTTTCTGCAAACACTGAAATTATTGGCAAAAGGTAGTTTGATAGCAAGATAATTTGTAACAACTAACAAGTAACAATTATAACAATAGATGCAGTAAGGTAGCCCAATCCCTTTTGTAGCAAAGGACATGCTGGAACAGTCTCTTACAATAAGTAAAACATTCTCGGGGACACATGGGAATTTCATCTAGTCAGTTTCATCACGTTGGTTTGGTTCACGTTCGCTACTTTGATAATTTGATATGTGGGTGGACCGATACTTGGTTGCTGTTCTTACTTGAACAAGCCTCCCACCTATGATTAACCCTCTCACAAGCATCCACAACTACGAAAGAAGAATTAAGATAAAATCTAACCATATCATTAAACATATGGATCCAAATCAGCCCATTACGGAATAGCACATAAACTAGGGTTTAAGTTTTTGTCACTCTAGCAACCCATCATCTAATAACTACTCCACAATGCATTCTCTTAGGCCCAAAGATAATGAAGTGTCATTTAGTCGACGTTCACATAATACCACTAAGGGAATCACAACATACACATCATCAAAATATTGAACGAATACTAAATTCACATGATTACTTATGACAAGACTTCTCCCATGTCCTCAAGAATAAAAGAAACTACTCACAAACAATATTCATGCTCAAGATCATAGGGATATTAAATAGCATAATGGATCTGAACATACGATCTTTCACCAAATAAACCAACTAGCATCAACTACAAGATGTAATCAACACTACAAGTCACCCACAGGTACCAATCTGAGGTTTGATATAAAGATTGAACACAAGAGATGAACTAGGGTTTTGAGATGAGATGATGCTGGTGAAGATGTTAATGAAGATTGGTCCTCCCAGGATGAGAGGGCTGTTGGTGATGACGATGGCTTCGACTTTCCCCTCCCGGAGGGAAGTTTCCCCGGCGGAATTGCTTCGCCGGAGAGCAAAAGTGCTCCTGGCCAAGTTCCGCCTCGAGACGGCGGCACTCTATCCCCAAAGTCCTCTCCTGATTTTTTCTAGGGCAAATGGGTTGATATACCAAAAGATGGGCACCGAGGGCTGGCCAGGGCCCCACCACCCACCAGGGTGTGCCTTGGGGGGGGGGGGGTAGGCGCGCCCTAGTACCTTGTGGGCACCTAGGTGGCCCCCTCTGGTACTTCTTTGCTCCAATATTTTCTATTTATTCCAAAATAAATCTCCGTAAAATTTCAGCTCATTTGGAGATGTTCACAATAGGTATCTCTTACATAACTTTTTCAGGTCCAGAATTCCACAATAGGTATCTCTTACATAACTTCTTTGCTCCAATATTTTCTATTTATTCCAAAATAAATCTCCGTAAAATTTCAGCTCATTTGGAGATGTTCACAATAGGTATCTCTTACATAACTTTTTCAGGTCCAGAATTCTAGCCGCCGACAATCTCCCTCTTTGTGTAAACCTTGCATATTATGAGAGAAAAGACATTAGAAATTGATCCACAAAGTGTTATATTGATTGAAAACACTATAAATAACAGTAGGAAAACATGATGCAAAATGGACGTATCAGGTGCCTAGGGGTCTTGAGTTCGAAGCTTGTCGGGCATAATTTGTTGGAACTTTAACCGCAGAGAAAAAAAGAGTAAATGGGCTAGTTCAAGGTGTAGGGGTGTGCGTGCCGGTTGGCGAAATAGCCTATAAATGCCACTTAAGGCGTGAAATAGGATCAGGGGTTATCCCTTGCGGGAGCCCCACAAGGGTCATTTTTTGGGTTGAGAGCGTGTCAAGTGATGCATTCAGCTGCTGCCACATGTCGTGTGCTAGGCGCTCCCAATAGATTTTTTTATGTATGCGCTTTTGGGTTTTAGATGATTTTTGTCGGTTGCAATTGTAAATTTTGGACATGTGAGGATTATATACGACGATGAGAAAACATGCCAGGGTGAATAAACTAAGGTTCAAGTGTGAGAGAGATAGAGAGAAACTACAACACCTTTGAGCAAAACTACTAATCAACAAACATTGCACAAGTCTCACTTCAAGAAAGTACTTCAATAGTTCATGTTGCAATTTTCATACAACAAGTAAGGATATTATTAGAGCAAACATTCTAGAAACACATGTGTTGGTGTTCAATATAAAAATAATCAAGTTCCAGCTACATTTCATGGATACTTTACTGGGAAAACTTTTTAGATGAGCAAATAAAATCTTGGTAAAAAATTAAGACTAACTTTTATTTGAATTGTACAAATTTCAATATCATTCACAAGCATATTATGTATTCTCTGCAACAACGTGTAATTCATTGGTGCTCAGCTGAAAGAAACTGTAGTATCAATAATGCATGAGAAGCTTGCAGGTAAACATCTCAAGTTGACCTTAGCAATCCAAGTATTAGACAAGACAATATTCACAAACAGGACCGGTCACAAATGTTGATTAAATGATCCCACTGGTAGGAAGATTCTTCGCAGTCGCCTGTGAAAAAAAAACAGCATGCATGAAAGCATAAATGAATGAACAAGGAAATAGCGGTAGTGACAGATAACAAAGAACCTCCTACTACTCCATGAGATCTCCTCGACTAAACCACTGAAGGAAATATGCCCTAGAGGCAATAATAAAGTTGTTATTTATATTTCCTTATATCATGATAAATGTTTATTACTCATGTTATAATTTTATTAACCGGAAACTTAGTACATGTGTGAATACATAGACAAACAGAGTGTCACTAGTTTGCCTCTACTTGATTAGCTCGTTGAATCAATGATGGTTATGTTTCCTAACCATAGACATGAGTTGTCATTTGATTAACGGGATCACATCATTAGAGAATGATGTGATTGACTTGACTCATCCGTTAGCTTAGCACGATGATCGTTTAGTTTGTTGCTATTGCTTTCTCCATAACTTATACATGTTCCTATGACTATGAGATCATGCAACTCCCGAATATCGGAGGAACACTTTGTGTGCTACCAAATGTCACAACGTAACTGGGTGATTATAAAGGTGCTCTACAGGTGTCTTCGATGGTTTTTTTTGAGTTGGCATAGATCGAGATTAGGATTTGTCACTCCGATTATCGGAGAGGTATCTCTGGGCCCTCTTGGTAATGTACATCACTATAAGCCTTGCAAGCAATGTAGCTAATGAGTTAGTTATGGGATGTAGCATTACAGAACGAGTAAAGAGACTTGCCGGTAATGACATTGAACTAGGTATTGAGATACCGACGATCAAATCTCGGGCAAATAACATACCGATGACAAAGGGAACAACATATATCGTTATGCGGTTTGGCCGATAAAGATCTTCGTAGAATATGTAGGAACCAATATGAGCATCCAGGTTCCGCGATTGGTTATTGATCGAAGACGTGTCTCGGTCATGTCTACAGAGTTCTCGAACCCGTAGGGTCCGCACGCTTAACGTACGATGACGATCGGTATTATGAGTTTATGTGTTTTGATGCACCGAAGGTAGTTCAGAGTCTCGGATTTGATCACGGACATGACGAGGAGTCTCGAAATGGTCTAGGCATAAAGATTGATATATTGGACGACTATATTCGGACACCGAAAGTGTTCCGGGTGATTTCGGAGATAACTGGAGTGCCGGAGGGTTACCGGAACCCCCCGGGGGAAGTTGGGCCTTCATGGGCCATAGGGAAGAGGGGAGGCAGCCCACAAGCGGCAGCCACGCCCCCTCCCTATAGGGAGTCTGAATTGGACTAGGGAGGGGGGCGCGCCCCCCTTTCCTTCTCCTCTTCCTCTCCCTTCCTTGCTTCCCCCTCTCCTCCTAGTAGGACTAGGAGAGGAGGAATCCTACTCCTACTAGGAGGAGGATACCTCCTCCGTTGGCGTGCCACTAGGGCCGGCCGGCCTTCCCCTTTCTCCTTTATATACGGGGGCAGGGGGGACCCTAGAACACACAAGTTTATTGTTTCGAGCCGTGTGCGGTGCCCCCCTCCACCATAATCAACCTCGGTCATACCGTAGCGGTGCTTAGGCGAAGCCCTGTTCCGGTAGCATCATCATCACCGTCATCACGCCATCGTGCTGACGAAGCTCTCCCCATAAGCTCTACTGGATCGTGAGTTCGTGGGACATCACCGAGCCGAACGTGTGCAAATGGCGGAGGTGCCGTACCTTTGGTGCTAGGATCGGTCGATCGTGAAGACGTACGACTACATCAACCGCGTTGTCATAACGCTTCCACTTACAGTCTACGAGGGTACGTAGACAACACTTCATCATCTTGCGTGTGCGTAGGAATTTTGTTGAAATTACTGCGTTCCCCAAAGTGGCATCCGAGCCAGGTTTATTCGTAGATGTTATATGCACGAGTAGAACACAAAGGAGTTGTGGGCGTGGGTATATACATATTCCTTGCCGTCACTAGTTGATTCTTGATTCGGCGGTATTGTTGGATGAAGCGGCCTAGACCGACATTACGCGTACGCTTATGCGAGACTGGTTCTACCGACGTGCTTGATACGTCCATTTTGCATCATGCTTATATATCGATATTTATTCCATTATGGGCTGTTACTATGCATTATGTCACAATACTTATGCCTTTTCTCTCTTGTTTTACAAGGTTTACACGAAGAGGGAGAATGCCAGCAACTGGACTTCTGGGTTGGAAAAGGAGCAAATATTAGAGACTTATTCTGCACAACTCCAAAAGTCCTGAAACTTCACGGGAGAATGTTTTGGAATATAAAAAATTACTGGTGAAAGAATTAACCAGGGGGGTCCACACCCTGGCCATGAGGGTGGGGGGCGCGCCCCCTGTCTCCTGGGCCCCCTGGCAGGCCTCGGTGCCCATCTTCTGCTATATGATGTCTTTCGTCCGAGAAAAAATCATAAGCAAGCTCACGGGACGAAACTCCGCCGCCACAAGGCGGAACCTTGGCGGAACCAATCTAGGGCTCTGGCGGGGCTGTTCTGCCGGGGAAACATCCCTCCGGGAGGGGGAAATCTTCACCATCGTCATCACCATCGATCCTCTCACCGGGAGGGGGTCAATCTCCATCAACATCTTCACCAGCACCATCTCATCTCAAACCCTAGTTTATCTCATGTATCCAATCTTTGTCTCAAAAGCTCGGATTGGTACCTGTGGGTTACTAGTAGTGTTGATTACTCCTTGTAGTTGATGCTAGTTGGTTTATTCGTTGGAAGATCATATGTTCAGATCCTTTATGCATATTAATACCCCCTGATTATGAACATGAATATGCTTTGTGAGTAGTTACGTTTGTTCCTGAGGACATGGGAGAAGTCTTGCTATAAGTAGTCATGTGAATTTGGTATTCGTTCGATATTTTGATGAGATGTATGTTGTCTCTCCTCTAGTGGTGTCATGTGAACGTCGACTACATGACACTTCACCATTGTTTGGGCCTAGGGGAAGGCATTGGGAAGTAATAAGTAGATGATGGGTTGCTAGAGTGAGAGAAGCTTAAACCCTAGTTTATGCGTTGCTTCGTAAGGGGCTAATTTGGATCCATATGTTTCATGCTATGGTTAGGTTTACCTTAATACTTCTTTTGTAGTTGCGGATGCTTGCTAGAGGGGTTAATCATAAGTGGGATGCTTGTACAAGGAAGGGCAGTACCCAAGCACTGGTCCACTCACATATCAAATTATCAAAGTACCGAACACAAATCATACGAGCGTGATGAAAACTAGCTTGACGATAGTTCCCATGTGTCCTCGGGAGCATTTTCCTTTATATAAGAGTTTGTCCAGGCTTGTCCTTTGCTACAAAAAGGATTGGGTCATCTTGCTGCACCTTATTTACTTTTATTACTTGTTACCCGTTACAAATTACCTTACCACAAAACTATCTGTTACCGATAATTTTAGCGCTTGCAGAGAATACCTTACTGAAAACTGCTTATCATTTCCTTCTGCTCCTCGTTGGGTTCGACGCTCTTACTTATCGAAAGGACTACGATAGATCCCCTATACTTGTGGGTCATCAAGACTCTTTTCTGGTGCCGTTGCCGGGAAGTGAAGCGCCTTTGGTAGGTGGAATTTGGTACGGAAAAATTTATATAGCATGCTAAAATTTACTGTCACTTGTTACTATGGAAAATAATCCTTTGACGGGCTTGTTCGGGGTATCTTCACCCCGACCAGTAGAGCAAAGAGTTTCTACTCAACCTACTGAACCTACTGAAAATGTTTACTTTGAAATTCCTTCGGGTATGATAGAGAAACTGCTAGCTAATCCTTTCACAGGTGATGGAACATTACATCCCGATTTGCACCTAATCTATGTGGATGAAGTTTGTGGATTATTTAAGCTTGCAGCCATGCCCGAGGATGTTATCAAGAAGAAGGTCTTCGCTTTATCTTTGAAGGGAAAGGCATTGACATGGTTTAGGCTATGTGATGATATGGGATCATGGAACTACAACCGATTGAAATTGGAATTTTATCAGAAGTTTTATCCTATGCATCTGGTTCATCGTGATCGTAATTATATATAATTTTTGGCCTCGCGAAGGAGAAAGCATCGCTCAAGCTTGGGGGGGGGGCTTAAGTCAATGTTATATTCATGCCCCAATCATGAGCTCTCAAGACAAATTATTATTCAAAATTTTTATACTCGGCCATAGTTTAAAAAGGCGCGCCTAAGCGAGCGCTTATGCATGCCTAGGATCTAGGCGTTGGCAAAACGCATTGCGCATAACTACGCTTAATCTGCGCATAATTGCGTATAAGCATACACTTTGGTCAGTAAAGCGCAAGGCGGTGGCAAAATGCACAATTTACGCCTAGCGCTTTTTTGAACTATGTGCTCGGCTTTCTCCCAATAATCGCTCCATGCTCGATACTTCTTGTACTGGTTCTTTTATGATGAAGACTATTGAATTCAAAAGGATTTATTGGAAAGAATTAAACGCAACTCTGAAGATTGGGATCTCGACGAAGGTAAGGAGTCAGGTATAACACCTAAGTTTGATTGTGTTAAATCTTTTATGGACACGGATGTTTTCCGTGAATTTAGCACTAAATATGGACTTGATTCCGAGATAGTAGCTTCTTTTTGTGAATCCTTTGCTACTCATGTTGATCTCCTTAAGGAGAAGTGGTTTAAATATAATCCTCCCATTGAAGTAAAAGTAGTTGCACCTATTAAAGTTGAAGAAAAGACTATCACTTATAATGTTGATCCTGTTGTTCCTACTGCTTATATTGAGAAACCACCTTTCCATGTTAGAATAAAGGATCATGCTAAAGCCTCAACTGTGGTTCGTAAGAGTAATACTAGAACACCTACACCCCCTGATAAAATTAAAGTTGAACCTAGTATTGCTATGGTTAAAGATCTCTTGGCCGATAATATTGATGGGCATGTGATACGTCCATTTTGCATCATGCTTTTATATCAATATTTATTGCATTATGGGCTGTTATTTCACATTATGTCACAATACTTATGGCTATTCTCTCTTATTTTACAAGGTTTACATAAGGAGGGAGAATGCCGGCAGCTGGAATTCTGGGCTGGAAAAGGAGCAAATATTAGAGACCTATTCTGCACAACTCCAAAAGTCCTGAAACTCCACGGAATACCTTATAATAAATAATGAAAAATCCTCGCCAAAGATGAAGACCAGGGGCCCCACACCCTTCTCACGAGGGTGGGGGGCGCCCCCCTAGGGCGCGCCCCCTACCTCGTGGGCCCCCTGGCAGCTCTCCGATGACCATCTTCTCCTATATGAAGTCTTTCGTCGAGAAAAAAATAAGAAGCAACTTTTCGGGAGGAAACTCTGCCGCCACGAGGCGGAACCTTGGCGGATCCAATCTAGAGCTCCGACAGAGCTGTTCTGCCAGGGAAACTTCCTTCCCGGAGGGGGAAATCATCGCCATCGTCATCACCAACACTCCTCTCATCGGGAGAGGGCAATCTCCATCAAGATCTTCATCAGCACCATCTCATCTCAAAACCCTAGTTCATCTCTTTTATCCAATTCTTGTCTACAAGTCAGGGATTGGTGCTAGTAGGTTGCTAGTAGTGTTAATTACTCCTTGTAGTTGATGCTAGTTGGTTTAATTGGTGGAAGATCATATGTTCAGATCCTATATGCATATTAATACCCCTCTGATTATGAACATGTTTATGCTTTGTGAGTAGTTACGTTTGTTCCTGAGGATAAGGGAGAAATCTTGCTATCAGTAGTCATGTGAATTTGGTATTCGTTCGATATTTTGATGAGATGTATGTTGTCTAGCCTCTAGTGGTGTTATGTGAACATCGACTACATAACACTTCACCATTATTTGGGCCTAAAGGAAGGCATTGGGAAGTAATAGGTAGATGATGGGTTGCTAGACTGACCGAAGCTTAAACCCTAGTTTATGCATTGCTTCGTAAGGGGCTGATTTGGATCCATATGTTTCATGCTATGGTTAGGTTTACCTTAATACTTTTATTGTAGTTGCAGATGCTTGCAGTAGAGGTTAATCATAAGTGGGATGCTTGTTCAAGTAAGAACAGAACCCAAGCACCGGTCCACCCACATGTCAAATTATCAAAGTACCGAACGCGAATCATATGAGCGTGATGAAAACTAGCTTGACGACATTCCCATGTGTCCTCGGGAGTGCTTTTCCTTATATAAGAGTTTGTCCAGGCTTGTCCTTTGCTACAAAAAGGATTGGGCCACCTTGCTGCACTTTATTTACTTTTGTTACTTGTTGCTCGTTACAAATTATCTCATCACAAAACTATCTATTACACTTATTTCAGTACTTGCAGAGAATACCTTGCTGAAAACCGTTTATCATTTCCTTCTGCTCCTGTTGGGTTCGACACTCTTACTTATCAAAAGGACTACGATAGATCCCCTATACTTGTGGGTCATCAGCATGTTATTTACTTCTGTGATGAAACTACTAGAATTGCTAGACCTGATACTAAAAATAAACATAGACCTGTTGTAGGCATGCCTGTTATTTCTATTAAAATAGGAGATCATTGCTATCATGGCTTATTTGATATGGGTGCTAGTGCAAGTGCAATACCTCATTCCTTATACAAAGAAATTATGCATGATATTGCACCTGGTGAGATAGAGGAAATTGATGTTACACTTAAGCTTGCCAATAGAGACACTATTTCACCAGTTGGGATTGTTAGAGATGTTGAAGTCTTGTGTGGGAAAGTTAAATATCCTGTTGATTTTCTTGTTCTTAGTTCTGCACAAGATAATTTTTGTCCCATTATATTTGGTAGACCCTTCTTGAATACTGTTAATGCTAGGATAGATTACAAAAAGGATGTTGTTACTATTGGTTTGGGGGATATGTCTCATGAGTTTAATTTTGCTAAATTTCGTAGACAACCCCATGATAAAGAATTGCCTAGTAAAGATGAAATTATTGGTCTTGCTTCTATTGCTGTGCCTCCTAATGATCCTTTAGAACAATATTTGCTCGACCATGAAAATGATATGTTTATTAATGAAAGAAGGGAAATAGATGAAGTGTTCTTTAAACAGGGACCTATTTTGAAACACAACTTGCCTGTTGAAATCCTAGGGGATCCTCCTCCACCCAAGGGTGATCCCGTGTTTGAGCTTAAACCATTACTTGATACTCTTAAATATGCTTATCTTGATGAAAAGAAGATATATCCTGTTATTATTAGTGTTAACCTTTCATAGCATGAAGAAAAGAAATTATTGAAAACTCCGAAGAAGCACCGTGCTTCTATTGGATATACTCTTGATGATATTAAGGGCATTAGTCCCACTCTATGCCAGCACAAAATAAAAATTGGAGAAAGACGCGAAACCGGTTGTTGATCACCAACGGCGGTTAAACCTAAGATGAAAGAAGTGATAAGAGAAGAAATACTAAAGCTTCTGGAGGCAGGTATAATTTATCCTGTTGCTGATAGTCAGTGGCTAAGTCCTGTCCATTGTGTCCCTAAGAAGGGAGGTATTACTGTTGTTCATAATGATAAAGATGAATTGATCCTACAAAGAATTGTTACATGTTATAGAATGGTAATTGATTTCCGCAAATTAAATAAAGCTACTAAAAAGGATCATTACCCTTTACCTTTGATTGATCAAATGTTAGAAAGATTATCCAAACATACACATTTTTGCTTTCTGGATGGTTATTCTAGTTTTTCTCAAATACCTGTGTCAAAAGAGCATCAAGAAAAGACAACTTTTACTTGCCCTTTTGGTACCTTTGCTTATAGACGTATGCCTTTTGGTTTATGCAATGCACCTGCTACCTTTCAAAGATGTATGACTGCTATATTCTTTGACTTTTGTGAAAAGATTGTTGAGGTTTTCATGGATGATTTCTACGTATATGGAACTTCTTTTGATGATTGCTTAAGCAACCTTGGTCGAGTTTTGCAGAGATGTGAAGAAACTAATCTTGTCTTGAATTGGAAGAAATGCCACTTTATGGTTAATGAAGGTATTGTCTTGGGGCATACAATTTGTGAAAGAGGTATTGAAGTTGATAAAGCTAAAGTTGATGCTATTGAAAAAGATGTCGTGTCCTAAGGACATTAAAGGTATAAGAATTTTCCTTGGTCATGCCGGTTTTTATAGAAGGTTCATTAAGGACTTCTCTAAAATTTCTAGGCCTCTGACTAATCTCTTACAAAAAGAAGTTCCATTTGTCTTTGATGATGATTGTGTAGAAGCATTTGAAATACTTAAGAAAGCCTTGATTTCTGCACCCATTGTTCATCCTCCTGATTGGAATTTGCCCTTTGAAATTATGTGTGATGCTAGTTGATACGTCCATTTTGCATCATGCTTTTATATTGATATTTATTGCATTATGGGCTGTTATTACACATTACGTCACAATACTTATGCCTATTCTATCTTATTTTACAAGGTTTACATAAAGAGGGAGAATGCTGGCAGCTGGGATTCTGGGCTGGAAAAGGAGCGAATATTAGAGACCTATTCTGCACAGCTCCAAAAGTCGTGAAACTTCACGGAAGTCACTTTCAGAATATATAAAAAATACGGAGGGCAAGAAGTTCCGGAGGGGGGCCACACCCTACCCACGAGGATGGGGGCACGCCCTACCCCCCTGGGCGCCCCCCTGCCTCGTGGGCCCCCTGGTGGCCCTCCGATGCCCATCTTCTGCTATATGGAGTCTTTCGATGAGGAAAAAAATCATAAGCCAGCTTTTGGGACGAGACTCCACCGCCACGAGGCGGAACCTTGGCGGAATCAATCTAGGGCTCCGGTGGAGCTGTTCTGTCGGGGAAACTACCCACCGGGAGGGGGCAATCATCGCCATCGTCATCACCAACGATCCTCTCATCGAGGGGGGGGGGGTGGTGGTCAATCTCCATCAACATCTTCACCAGCACCATCTCCTCTCAAACCCTAGTTCATCTCTTGTATCCAATTCTTGTCTCTGAGTCCGGGATTGGTACCTGTAGGTTGCTAGTAGTGTTGATTACTCCTTGTAGTTGATGCTAGTTGGTTTATTTGGTGGAAGATCATATGTTTAGATCCTATATGCATATTAATACTCCTCTGATTATGAACATGAATATGCTTTGTGAGTAGTTATGTTTGTTCCTGAGGACATGGGAGAAGTCTTGCTATTAGTAGTCATGTGAATTTGGTATTCGTTCGATATTTTGATGAGATGTCTATTGTCTCTCCTCTAGTGGTGTTATGTGAACGTCGACTACATGACACTTCACCATTATTTGGGCCTAGAGGAAGGCATTGTGAAGTAATAAGTAGATGATGGGTTGCTAGAGTGACAGAAGCTTAAACCCTAGTTTATGTGTTGCTTCGTAAGGGGCTGATTTGGATCCATATGTTTCATGCTATGGTTAGGTTTACCTTAATACTTTTGTTGTAGTTGCGGATGCTTGCAATAGAGGTTAATCATAAGTGGGATGCTTGTCCAAGTAAGGGCAGTACCCAGGCACCGGTCCACCCACATACCAAATTATCAAAGTACCAAACGCGAATCATATGAACGTGATGAAAACTACCTTGACGATAATTCCCATGTGTCCTCGGGAGCGCTTTTCTCTATATAAGAATTTGTCCAGGCTTGTCCATTGCTACAAAAAGGATTGGGGCACCTTGCTGCACTTTATTTACTTTTGTTACTTGTTTCTCGTTACAAATTATCTTATCACAAAACTATCTGTCACCTATAATTTCAGTGCTTGCAGAGAATACCTTGCTGAAAACCGCTTATCATTTTCTTCTGCTCCTCGTTGGTGTCGGTGTACTAGAGTAGGGGTACCCTAGTATCCCGAACTTGTGCACGGGCAGTCGCAGCATCCCGCGGCAAGGCTTGCCGGGTGACCGCCAAGGTCCTCCGTGGTTCCTTTGGAGCCATTCAAGAACAAAGTATCCAAACCAAGACACCACAAGACCCCGGCAAGAGGAGCTTGCCGGGAAGGCCAACCAAGGCAAGGCGCTTAAGGAGACAAGACCCCGGCAAGAGGAGCTTGCCGGGAAGGCCACCCAAGGCATCTCAAGGAACTTGCCGCGGCGCGCCTCGCGTCCCGGCAAGGCCCGGTGAGCGACAAGCTCCCGGACGCGACAAGACAACGACCGCGGCAAGGCGCTTGCCGCGGCAAGCCACCACTCTATGCCGCGCTCTAGCACATCCACCAACGTGTCGCTCTAGGACCCTTCCAGGCGTGCGTGGGGGGAGGCTGTGCAGCCAGCGGTGCACAGTGGCGAGCGGCGCTGACAAGATTGCCATCGTGGCGAGCGGTGGCGTCCCTGACGGTCCCTTTTGCACTGTTTAGGCGACACAGACGGGCATTTAATGCCCTTGTCCCCTACCGTCAGGGTTAGGTATGATACACTGTAGCAGGTAGCTGTACCTACCGCAGCACCTTCCCATTTTTACCCTTTGTCTCCGTTGCCACCTGTCTATGACCCCTTGAGCATATAAAAGGAGGCCCATGTGCAACATAGGGGGGGGGGGTTCGGAAAAAAGAGAACACTCAGGCTCGGTCTCGTTAGCCGCTGGTGTGTACTGTAGCACTCCGCGCTCCCGAGCAAGAACTCAATACAAACCACAAAGCAGGAGTAGGGTTTTACGCATCCGTGCGGCCCGAACCTGGGTAAACTGCTCGTGTGCTTCGCCTCGATCCGCTCTTCGTGCGACCTCCGCCCCCGCCGAACCGAAAGGGACTCGGTCCGCCGGTCCCATAGGTGTTCGTGGATTAGTCGCCCGACATCTTTGGCGCGCTAGGTAGGGGGCGTCGAGGTTGTGTGAACCAGATCCGGCGTTCACACGAGCTAGATCTTCATAATCTTCATCGACATGCCACCGAAGAAGAAGGCTTCGGAGGCGCCTGCTCCGTCCACGCTGAACCCACCACCGCCGGAGCAAACGGCTGATGGGGCAGACGCCGGCGGAAGAACGGGCGTCGACGAGGGAGCTCATGGTGCTGCCAGGTCCAAGGACAAGGCTGCGCTACCCATCGGCGGCGTAGCCGGCTCCCACAACGACCGGGCGCACTCCAAGACCTCGGTGTCCGTACATGCACCGCGCCCATCTCAGGAGGCGCGGGACCGGCAGCGTCATGGTACTCACGGTACCATGTGTTTGCTGGACCAAGATTGAGCTGGTGGATCTCGGAGTGCTCAAGACCAGCATGCACGCCAACATTCTGGCACGAGCGAGGCACGGTCGCCTGGACGGGACACTGCTCCTTCTAACATGGTTAGAAGTCCGAGCATGTCCCGCTCCTCGCACCGTTCGCCACCACCACCCGCCACTGCAGCAGAAGCTTTGGCGCGAGCTCAACTGCTCCTGGACTACCCTCCAACGGCAGACAAGATCGACGACTGGAGGGCCACCATTCAGAATCTCATCGGCTTCACCAACGGCGACACTCAACGGCAGCCGAGCACGACGCAGCCGCGGCAAGCCAGCCAGGCACGAGCCGGTGGCGACAAGACCGGTGGGGGTGCAACCACTGTGCACTCTCCGCCCCGAAGGCCAAGATCGCCGACTCGCCGGATCCACCTCGACAGCGACTCCACCGCGTCATCAGATCCACGAGCTCGCCGCGATCAGCGCCAAGTTCTTCACGAACGATAGCAAGAAGACGCTCGCACTCGCATCGAACGACGAAGAGAAGCACGACGTCAATCAGACCAGCGCGCTGGGCCCTCTGCCGGCATGCATGCGCCAGGGGAACCAGGCGACTTGCCGTACGCGGTAGGTTGCCCTGCGTTTACTCGTGAGCTGCGGCAAGTCCAGTGGCCCAGCATGAAGAATTTCAAGCCAGACGTACCAGAGAAGTATGACGGCAAGTCGCATCCGTCGGAGTTCCTCAGCATCTACACCATCGCGGTGCAGGCTGCCGGGGGGCGGGACGACAAGATCCTTGCCAACTACTTCCCGCTGGTGCTCAAACCCAACGTCAGGTCCTGGCTCATGCACTTGCCGGACAACTCCATATCCTCCTGGGCAGACCTATGCCATCAGTTTGTCGGCGCCTTTACAGGCGGCCACAAACCTCATGGCCAAGAGAGTGACCTTCATCTGCTCGCCCAGAAGAAAGGAGAGCCCCTGCGCAAGTACATTCAGAGATTCAGCCGTGTATAGCACAACATCCCAGATGTCCACCCTACCACGGTCATCAGCGCGTTCCATCAAAACGTGCGTAACCGCAGGATGCGGGAGGAGATGGCGATGTGCAAGATCAGAGATGTCAGCGAGCTGTATGCCCTGGCCGACAAGTGTGCGCGTGCTGAGGAAGGGAGGAAACTCCCTGGAGAGAATGCAGGAGCAGGAGGATCTAACAGCGAGGATGCTGCCCCGGCAAAGAAAAACCGGCGGCGGAACAGGAAGAAGAAAGGCAAAGATGTGCTAGTCGTTGAGCAGTCCGGCAACAAAGGTGGCGCCAAGAAAGCCAAAGTTGGTAGCTCCGGCAAGGAGATTGCCGCATGCACCAACTGCCAGGCTGTGGCGGTCATCGACAAGCAGGACGGCACCGACAAGCAGTACTACAAGATCCACCGCACCAAGGGCCATGACCTCCAGAGCTGCAAGAAGGTCGAATAGCTTGTCCAGCAACAAAAAGCCGAATACGAGCGACGCGACAAGGAGTGGGCCCAAGGTGGCGATGGAGAATCCGGCAAGAAGCGCGCCGGCCGGGGAGGACGCCGCGGCAAGGCCAAGCAGCGGCAAGGAGACAGACCTCCCCGCGGCTGCGACAAGGATGAAGATGACGACGATGACGAAGACATGGAGGATGTCGAGACCAGTGAGCAGGAGTTCCAGAAAGCCACAGAGGTCTTGTGCGTTGACGGCGGTGCATCTCTGCATACTTCGCACCGCCAACTCAAGCAGTGGGTGCGGGAAGTCAATGCGGCGGAACCACCTGTCGAGTCACGCAAGCTTCTGAAATGGTCCAGCACGCCTATCATCTTTGATATTGAGGACCACCCTGATCGCACAACTGCGGTCGGGTGCTTGCCGATGTTGGTTTCACCAACTATCCGCAACCTCAAGGTCACTAAGATGCTAGTTGACGGCGGGGCCGGCTTGAACCTGATCTCCTCCGCTGTACTCCAGAAACTCCAGATCCCTGACAGCGAGCTCGAAGAGACCGGCACATTCCAAGGAATCAACCCGGGAAGGAGCAAGCTGAAGGGGAAGGTCACGTTGCCAGTAACATTTGGCAGCGAGTTGAACTTTAGGACTGAGATGGTCACTTTTGACGTTGCCGATATACCATTGCCTTACAATGGAATACTTGGCCGTCCAGCACTCGCCAAGTTCATGGCAGCCTCTCACTATGCATACAACATGCTGAAGATGCCAGGCCCGATAAGCGTCATCTCTGTCCCTCGCGACAAGAAGGATGCTCTTATCTGCGCCGACAAGATCTACCGGGAAACGGCAGCCGCAGCAGATTACAAATCACCTGCCGTTGAAGCTCCCGGGGGGAAGAAGAAGACCAAGCCCGGCAAGAGTTCTGATGCCCGCTCCGGCAAGCGCACCTCTTCGGAGTGCTGCGCTGCCGTCAAGGACGCACCATCGAGCTCCACCGGCAAGTGTAAGAAGACAATTGCAGCTCCGCCAGAGACCAAGAAGGTGTCCGCCAAGGAGGACGGCACTGGTGGTACCTTCACCATCAGTGCCACTCTCGACCCTAAATAGGAAAGGGCGCTCATTGCTTTCCTGCGGTCGAATGTCGACGTGTTTGCGTGGCAACCGTCTGACATCCCCGGTGTTCCCAGGAAAGTAATTGAGCACCGTCTTGCCGTTTGTCCTCATGCGCGGCCCGTGGAGCGCCAAGAATTCATCGCAGGAGAGATCAAGAAGTTGGAAGCAGCAGGCCTTGTCAGAGGGGTGCTCCATCCTACGTGGCTGGCCAATCCTGTAGTCGTGCGCAAGGCGAACGGGAAATGGAGACTTTGTATCGACTTTACCGATGTTAACAAAGCTTGTCCCAAAGACCCATTTCCTTTGCCGCGCATTGACCAGATTGTTGACTCCACGGCCGGATGTGACTTGCTTTCATTTCTTGACGCATACTCAGGATACCATCAGATCTTCATGGCAGAAGAGGATGAGGAGAAGACCGCATTCATCACTCCATGTGGCACGTACTGTTTCATACGGATGCCTTTTGGATTAAAAAATGCTAGTTCAACATTTGCAAGAGTAGTCCATGTCGCTCTTGAGCCACAAATACACAGAATGTGGAAGTCTACATGGATGACATAGTGGTCAAGAGCAAGGACAAGACAACTCTGATCCAAGATTTAGACGAGACCTTTGCAAATCTGCGCAAGATCAGCCTCAAGCTCAACCCCGAGAAGTGTGTGTTTGGAGTTCCCTCCGGCAAGCTTCTCGGGTTCTTCGTGTCTCAGCGGGGAATCGAAGCCAATCCCGACAAGATCAAGGCCATTGAGAAGATTGAAGCACCAAAGCGCGTCAAGGATGTACAAAGACTTGCCGGTTGCATGGCTGCTCTCAGCAGGTTTATCTCTAGGTCTACTGAGCGCGCCCTGCCGTTTTTCAAAATATTGAAAAAGGCAGGTCCAATGAAATGGACTCCGGAAGCGTAGGCTGCGCTGCAAGACTTGAAGAGATACCTGTCCTCCGCTCCAACACTTGTCGCAGCTAAGCCACAAGAGAAGTTACTGCTGTATATAGCGGCAACCAATCAAGTGGTTAGTGCTGCGTTAGTGGCAGAGAGGGAGGCAGATGACGGGCCAGCAACCACGGCAGGCGCATCCAGCGCCAAGCAGGAGGCTTCCCCGGCAAGCTCTGGTCCCGACAAAGATGGATCTGCACAGATGCGCGAGGAGATACAAAAGAAAATGGTGCAGCGCCCAGTTTACTTTGTCAGTTCCCTTCTGCAGGGGGCTAGGTCAAGGTACTCTGGCGTGCAGAAATCGCTTTTCGGCCTTCTCATGGCCTCGATAAAGCTGCGCCATTACTTCCAAGCACATGAGATCACAGTTGTCACTCGCTTTCCGCTGAAGAGGATACTACAGAATCTAGAAGCGACAGGCAGGATTGTTGAGTGGGCACTGGAATTGTCGAGCTTTGGCCTCAAGTTTGAGAGTACTTCAACTATCCAAAGCAGAGCATTGGCAGAATTCATAGCAGAATGGACGCCAACACCAGATGAAGAAATTCCAGAAACGAGCATCGCCGTTGACGAAGCAAGCAAAGAGTGGCTGATGTACTTTGATGGTGCTTTTTTCGCTGCAAGGCGCCGGCGCTGGCGTGCTGCTTATCGCACCCACCGGAGAGCACCTCAAATACATAGTCCAGATGCACTTTCCCAAGGAGCAAGCAACAAACAATACTGCAGAGTATGAAGGCTTGCTTGCTGGTCTCAGGATCGCGGCAGACCTTGGGATCAAGAAGCTCATTGTCCGGGGTGACTCATAGCTTGTCGTCCGCCAAGTGAACAAGAGTTATCAGAGTCCGTTGATGGAAGCTTACGTCCATGAAGTGAGAAAGCTAGAAGAGCACTTTGACGGCTTACAGATGGAGCATGTTCCAAGAGCTCAGAACGCCATTGCTGATGGCCTATCAAAGTGCGCTGCACTTAAGTTACCTGTCGAACCAGGGATCTTTGTGCTCAAGCTGACTCAACCGTCTGTAACGCCATCAACTGGACAGAGCAAGAAGAGGAAGTTGATTTCTGGTGACTATTTTCCGGCAGAGCTTCCCGAAGCCGCCGCCAAGAAGGTCCCCAAGATCAGCGCCAAGAGCGCTGAGGAGCAATCTGCTCCGGCAAGCCCTAGGGTTTGTTCCGTTGAAGCAGAAGCTCCCGGCAAGTTTTGCTGCAGCAAGCTTGCCGGGGAACGTCAAGCTTCGGAAGAGCCGCAGATTCTCACCGTAGAAGTGGATGTTCCCGCAGCCGCAGATTTGCCTTTAGTCCTTGTTGTCGAGCCACAAGCTCCAGCATGGGCACAACAGATTGTCCGTTTCCTTCAGACAGGAGAACTTCCCGAAGAGCAAGAAGAAGCGGAAAGAGTAGCCCGGCAGTCAAGTATGTACCAGTTTGTCGACAAGACACTGTACAGAAGAAGACTCAACGCTGTGAAATTGAAGTGTATTCACCGGGAAGACGGACAAAAGCTGTTGGCAGAGATACATGGAGGGATATGTGGTCACCACATTGGCGCAAGAGCACTTGTCGGCAAAGCATTCCGGCAAGGTTTCTTTTGGCCGACAACCTTCCAGGATGCAACTGCACAAGTAACCAAGTGTGAAGCGTGCCAGTTCCATTCCAAGCAGATACACCAACCAGCTCAAGCTCTCTAGACGATCCCTTTATACTGGCCATTTTTGGTCTGGGGGTTCGACATCCTCGGCCCCTTTCCCCGAGCAGTCGGGGGCTTTGAGTACTTGTA
Organism: Triticum dicoccoides; assembly: GCF_002162155.2. Lineage (NCBI taxonomy): Eukaryota > Viridiplantae > Streptophyta > Magnoliopsida > Poales > Poaceae > Triticum > Triticum dicoccoides. The sequence continues at coordinate 770,403,941 of NC_041382.1, read as the reverse complement.
CGTCGCAATCGACAAGTTCACAAAGTGGCCGGAAGTGGAACCAGTGAGGAAGGTGACAGCACAGTCATCAGTCAAGTTCTTCAGGTCGATTGTTTGCCGCTTCGGGATCCCTAACAGGATAATCACCGACAACGGTACGCAATTCACGAGCCGCACCTTCATGCAGTACGTCCAAGATCTTGGCGCCAAGGTCTGCTTCGCTTCTGTTGCTCACCCAAGAAGCAATGGTCAAGCGGAGAGGGCAAATGCTGAAGTGCTGCACGGGCTCAAGACCAAAACTTTCGATAGGCTGCACAAGTGCGGAAGAAACTGGATCGAGGAGCTACCGGTGGTTCTTTGGTCGATCAGAACGACGCCAAATCGAGCCACTGGCCAGACACCTTTCGCTCTAGTCTATGGAGCAGAGGCAGTTCTCCCCACGGAACTCGTATACGGGTCACCTCGAGTGCTCGCTTATGATGAGCTCGAGCAAGAGCAGCTGCGACAAGATGACGCGCTGCTCCTTGAGGAAGACCGTCTTCAGGCTGCTGTGCGAGCTGCTCGCTACCAGCAAGCTTTGCGCCGCTACCATAGCCGCAAAGTTAACGCCAGAAGTTTCGAGGAAGGTGACCTTGTTCTTCGGCGTGTTCAGTCCGCCAAGAATTCCAACAAGTTGACGCCGAAGTGGGAAGGCCCTTACCGGGTGAAACGAGTCACTAGGCCTGGCGCTGTCCGCCTTGAGACCGAAGATGGCATTCCGGTGAGCAACTCCTGGAACATTGAGCATCTTCGTAAGTTTTACCCGTAAGGCGCAGTTGCCGGAACCAGTTCCGGCAACCACCTTTTGTACAAGTCTTGCCGCTGTTGCATGTAATCCTTTGTACAAAGCCGGGCGCAGACCCCGTGCATAAGTAAAGCTCATGTGCTCCGCACATTTTGTCAATTTCATGCTCTCTATTTTTTGGCATATATGATCTGACACTTTGTGCAGCATATACTCCACGGTAAGCAATAACGAGCCGTAAGGCTCCGTATCTTTATTTTCTCTTCTTTGTTTTTTCTCAAGGAAAGGAAGGTTCCCTCGCCCACAAGTTTGCCGGGGAGGAAAGGAGAAGATAATGGTATGGACCAGGCGTCGTTCAAGAAAATTTCGCCTTACCGGGAAGCAAACAACAGAAAAGCTAAGTTGCCAAAGTTTGAGCAATCAGATTTTTTAAAATTTTAAGTTATCTCCCTTGAACGACCGCACTTTGTATGGAAAACCTGTGCGCGGAGGAACCAACTCGTAGCTAGTTGCACCCTTACTTTGTTTCGAGTCCGCTCAACAACTTAAGTGAGCTGCAACTAGTTGCGACAAGGTTTCTTGTCGGTAGCGGCACTGCCAGCAGGCTGCTGACGTCCCGCACTCAGCGCTCGCGGCTCAGGTACCTGCACCGGCAAGTTCCCTAAAAGCGTAGGGCAAAAACATACAAAGGGAGGAATCAAGTAAAGGGAATAACATTGCAATCATTACCCAGAATAGAGTTATATTACAAAGATAGCTTGTCGCGGCTCTAACAGATTGTTTTTCATAGCATGACAAACAGCGACAAGAAAAGAAGAAATGGGCGGCCTAATCTATGTGATCGCCCTTGATCCTCTTGATCCCGCTCACCTTGTCCACAATGGGTGCGACAAGGGCCTTGAGCGCCTCCAGATCGGCATCCGGCGGTAGGGTCTTGAGGACGTTGGTGAGGTTGAGGCCCGGATTGCGGAAGGCCACCTTCACCAACACTTTCTGAAGAGCTCTCGCGCAGATCTTGAGCGACTCGTCGGCCAACTACTTTGGGATCCTCTCCCGGAGTCGCTGGAGGGCCGTCGCCACGCCCTTGAAGAACAAGACGAGCTTGGCGCTGGGTTGGAGATTCTCGTTGGAGGGATACCCGAGATCCTCCATCCCCAGCTGCGCCAATTCCTTGTCAATATCTGCGGCAGCGCTCACGAGGCTCTCCGTCCAGTGATCCACATTTTCCCTGAAAGCATTCTGGGTGGCGGCAACACTCTCCAACAGCGCCTTGTCGGCCTTGATCTCTTCTTTCAAGGCCGTCTCCTGCTCCTTGGCGCCGTCCAGCGTCTTGGTCAAAGTGGTCAGCTTCAACTCAAGATCCGCGTTGGAGTCTTTGGCGGCGCTAAGCTCTTTGCCCTTCTCGGCAAGATCGGCCTCCAGCTGCACCACCTTCATCTCCAGCTCCTTCTTGGCGGCCTCGGCAACTGCGGCAGCATCCTCTGCTTGCTTAAGGGCTCCGCCGAGTTTCTCCTCGCGCATGGCAAGCTCCTCCTCGTGGGCGTCAAGATTGACCTTCCGCTGCGCCAGCTCAGCCTCCTCCACGGATAGCTTCACAGCGGCAAGTCGCTATTGCTCTTCGACTTCAGCCTTCTCGAGGAGGAAGGCCTTCTGCGCTTCGGCGAGCTGCTCCCGCTCCTCCGCCAGGGACCGGAGGGCTTCCTGGTGGAAACCCCCGAGCTCTTCCGCGCGCTTCTCGATGTCTGCTCCCGCCTTCACGACAAGCGCCTCGCGGGATTCCAGCTTGGCTTGCCGCGCGCGATAGAGCGACAACAACTTCCGCAGCAGCCGCTCTTCCTCGGGCTCGTTGCTGCTGCTGCTCGGCGCATCAACCAGCGTCAGCCCAGCGGAGGCAAGCACCTCCCCATCGAAGATCTCTCCCTCGACCGGCGCCCTGGAGCTTGATGCCCAGGGAAGGTTGATGAAGACGTCGTCGCCGGCCTTCAAGTAGACGCCTGGCTGGGGCTCTTCGGAGCCTGGCGCTGCAGCAGCGGCGGACGGGTCGGCGGTCAGTGTAGCGCCTGGAGCTCCTGCGGCCTCAGGGCCGTCAGTGCGATCGCCAGACCCCTCGCCAGTTGCCGCGGCAGCAGCCTTGGCGGCCTCTGCGCCGGCGGGATCGTCAGCACCGGCCGCTTCTTCGGCGGCAACCTCAGTCTCCATCGGCTCCGTAGCAGATGGGCCTGACAGCCGGAAAAGGGAAAAGAGTCAAGCAAAAACCCAAGAAGATCAAAAGAAGAAGAACCCAAGGAAAGTTTTGAAGCGAAAGGATTACCTGTGCCGGGTTCTGCAGTCGTGGTCTCCACCGTCGGGGGGCCGCTGGTGCTGTCCCTTGCCGGAGAACCCTCCCTTACCGGAGACTTCTCCCTTACCGGAAAGCCCTCCCTTGCCGGAGAGCTCTCCCTTGTCGGGGGATTCTCCCTTGGCTCTTGGTGGGGCTGCTCTGCTCCTACACAAACCAGCAGTAAGATATCAGCAAAGACAGAGTATCCATGCGCATCTCGCAGCGGAAAGCAAACCATATACTTACGCTGGGGGCTGCTCTGGAGAAAAGTTGCCGGGTCCGGCAAGGTTGTCTCGGGCGCGCCCCCTGCTGTCGCAGTAGGTTCGTCCTCGATGACAATCACCGGGACTTTGGCTCTCTTTGCTGCTCTCTGGGCCAGAGTCCTAAAAATGAATAAGTTCAGAGTCAAGCAAATGAGATACAAGACAAACAGCAAGGATTGAAGAACTACAAGCACACCAAGGGAGTCTTACTCTTCTTATTCCTCGTCGGAGCTGAACGCGGAGAAGTCGAAGTCTGGCTCACGTTCGGCGCAAGGAGGCGGAGGAGTAGCTTCCCTTGGCCACTTGGCGGGAGCAGTGGCGGCGGTCTGAGACGACCCCGCTCCGGCTGTCGCCGCGGCGTGAGAAGCGGCAGGAGTAGAAGCGGTGGTCCAGGAGGGCCCCGCTCCAGTTGCCGTCGTAGCGTGAGGTGCTCCCGTGGTAACAGTGCTTGCCGCGGTGGAACGTGTCACGCGGCGCGGCGACTGTTGCCTCGCCTGCCGCTCCGCTACGTCACCGACCTTGCGGAGACGCCTTCTTGGTGGGGATGGAGGCCCTGCTTGCGGCGAGCTGTCTAAAGATGAGGAGGAAGACGAGTTGATCTCCAACGAGCCACTCGTATCCTTGGCGGGCTCGCTCGACTCGACGTTATGCCCGGCAAGCTCTTTCTCGCCGGCAGGCTCCCCTCGCTCGGCACGGCTTGCCGCCTCTGCTGCCTCTGCCTCCTCCACGGTGAATCCAAATTCGCCCGCGGCTGCGGCTGCCGCCGCCTCTTCTAGCCTAGTGGCGATGAGTGCCATCTCCGCATCGGTGGTGTCGCGAGTGAGGCTATCTTTCTCGTCGGAGCGGATCGACACTTCTACCAAGTCATCAAAGAATTGCTGCACGACATCGTCTGCAGGCTCTTGCCAAGTTGGGACAATTCCATGCGAGTCGCACAACGGCATCATTGCACGGATGCGGTCGAGCGCGGAGTTGTTACACAGCGGAACGACCCCCCCGGCAACCTGAAAACTTCGGGGTGTTGAGGGTCGTACTTGAACAGCTCCTCGAGCATCGCGTTGAGCTCCAGAACTGTGAAGTTGAAGTTGAGGCCCGGCCGCAGCCTCATGATATCTGCCGCATTCTTGAACTCCCAAGTGGGTCTCCCCCGTTCCTGCAGGGGGGCGATGCGGCAGCGAAGAAAATCCGCGCCAACAGCGCCTACAGTGAGCCCGGCAAGCCTGAGGCGTAGGATCCGGGTGACAGCAATCTTCAGCCTGTCGTCTTCCGGGGCCACGTCACTCCAATCGCTGCCGCGTGCTACTGGGGTTTGGCGCCGGGTGGTGAATGGCTGCGGGTTCTCCTCGTCAATCCAGCACCAGTCTGCTCTCCACTCCTCCCACTTGCCGCGGAATTCTCCCTCCAGATAAGTTTCCTTCTTGCCGGCCCTTGAGATCCAGGTGATTCTGCCGGATAAAGGCTCTCCTCTCTCTACTCGGGGTATAAAGAAGTGGCGAAACAGGGCTACATTGGGATGGACTCTGACAAAGTTTTCGCAGAGATGTGCGAAAACTGCCATGGTCAGAACGGCATTGGGGGTGAAGTCGAGGAGATGGAACCCGTAGGTGTTCATGATATCGCAGAAGAATTCAGAGAAAGGCGGGTAGAGCCCGCAGTAGAAGAACAAGGCGAAGAAAGGGTATCCGTTTGGGGCCTTCTTCCAAGCGGCGGCGGGAAGTACCTTCGTGCGCGGATGCACTCGTGTCTCCGTCGACCAGAAGAGGTAGTAGTTCTCCCTCAGCTCCCTCGTGGCAAGCTTGGGGGGGAAGACTGCCCGCTCCTTTCGTAGCGCCGCAAGCCGCTGCGCCTCGGTCGACTTCACGACCTTCCCCTTGTCGGCTTTTGGGGCCATGGCGGAAGTGGTGGAGGAGGTCGACGGCGTTGGTGGTGCTGGTGGCGATGGGGGGCGGAGCGCTGCTCTCTTTCGGCTTTGGGAAGACGAGGGAGTGGCGGAGATTTTTGAGATTGGAGCAGCAACGGGCGAATGGACGAACTACCCCTGTTTCCCCTGCTTATAAAGAGGGAGGGGGCGGACGTTCCGCATTTCCGAATAAAGAAACCACCCACGATCTCTCCCACGATGCCGCATTCAACGCGTGCTGTTCGGGGAGGGCGCGGTGGATACGGAGAGAGATACGGCGTAACCTAGGCCGCGCGTGCCCGTGCCCTGTTTAGGGCCTGGCCCAACAGCGCTCGGCACCTGTATGGCCCAGGCCCGGGGGCTCTTGTCGGTGTACTAGAGTAGGGGTACCCTAGTATCCCGAACTTGTGCACGGGCAGTCGCAGCATCCCGCGGCAAGGCTTGCCGGGTGACCGCCAAGGTCCTCCGTGGTTCCTTTGGAGCCATTCAAGAACAAAGTATCCAAACCAAGACACCACAAGACCCCGGCAAGAGGATCTTGCCGGGAAGGCCAACCAAGGCAAGGCGCTTAAGGAGACAAGACCCCGGCAAGAGGAGCTTGCCGGGAAGGCCACCGAAGGCATCTCAAGGAACTTGCCGCGGCGCGCCTTGTGTCCCGGCAAGGCCCGGTGAGCGAAAAGCTCCCGGACGCGACAAGACAACGACCGCGGCAAGGAGCTTGCCGCGGCAAGCCACCACTCTGTGCCCGCGCTCCAGCACATCCACCAACGTGTCGCTCTGGGACCCTTCCAGGCGTGTGTGGCGGGAGGCTGTGCAGCCAGCGGTGCGCAGTGGCGAGCGGCGCTGACAAGATTGCCATCGTGGCGAGCGTTGGCGTCCCTGACGGTCCCTTTTGCACTGTTTAGGCGACATAGACGAGCATTTAATGCCCTTGTCCCCTGCCATCAGGGTTAGGTATGATACACTATAGCAGGTAGCTGTACCTACCGCATCACCTTCCCATTTTTACCCTTTGTCTCCGTTGCCACCTGTCGGTGACCCCTTGAGCATATAAAAGGAGGCCCATGTGCAACGTAGGGGGGGGGGGTTCGGAAAAAAGAGAACACTCAGGCTCGGTCTCGTTAGCCGCTGGTGTGTACTGTAGCACTCCGCGCTCCCGAGCAAGAACTCAATACAAACCACAAAGCAGGAGTAGGGTTTTACGCATCCGTGCGGCCTGAACCTAGGTAAACTGCTCGTGTGCTTCGCCTCGATCCGCTCTTCGTGCGACCTCCGCCCCCGCCGAACCGAAAGGGACTCGGTCCGCCGGTCCCATAGGTGTTCGTGGATTAGTCCCCCGACAGTTGGGTTCGACACTCTTACTTATCGAAAAGACTACGATAGATCCCCTATACTTGTGGATCATCAAGACTCTTTTCTGGCGCCGTTGCCGGGGAGTGAAGCGCCTTTGGTAGGTGGAATTTGGTAAGGAAAAATTTATATAGTGTGCTGAAATTTGCTGTCACTTGTTACTATGGAAAGTAATCCTCCGAGGGGCTTGTTCGGGGTATCTTCACCCCTACTAGTAGAGAAAAGAGTTGCTCCTCAACCTATTGAACCTACTTAAAATGAAAATGTCTACTTTGAGATTCCTTCGGGTATGATAGAAAAACCGCTACCTAATCCTTTTGCAGGAGACGGAACAATGCATCCTGATGAGCACCTAATATATGCGGATGAAGTTTGTGGATTATTTAAGCTTGCAGGTGTGCCCGATGATGTTATTAAGAAGAATGTCTTCCCTTTATCTTTGAAGGGAGATGCATTCACATGGTATAGGCTATGTGATGATATGGGATCATGGAACTACAAACGATTGAAATTGGAATTTCATCAGAAGTTTTATCCTATGCATCTTGTTCATCGTGATCGCAATTATATATATAATTTTTGGCCTCACGAAGGAGAAAGCATCACTCAAGCTTGGGGGAGGCTTAAATCAATGTTATATTCATGCCCAATCATGAGCTTCCAAGAGAAATAATTATTCAAAATTTATATGCTCGGCTTTCTGATAACAATCGCACCATGCTCGATACTTCTTGTGCTGGCTCTTTTATGATGATGACTATTGAATTCAAATGAGATTTATTGGAAAGAATTAAACACAACTATGAAGATTGTGACCTCGACGAAGGTAAGAAGTCAGGTATGACACCTAAGTTTGATTGTGTTAAATCTTTTATGGATACCGATGTTTTCCGTAAATTTAGCACTAAATATGGACTTGACTCTGAAATAGTAGCTTCTTTCTGTGAATCTTTTGCTACTCATGTTGATCTCCCTAGGGAGAAGTGGTTTAAATATCATCCTCCCATAGAAGTTAAAGTAGCTGCACCTATTAAAGTTGAAGAAAAGACTATCACTTATAATGATCCTATTGTTCCTACTACTTATGTTGAGAAACCACCTTTTCCTGTTAGGATAAAAGATCATGCTAAAGCTTCAACTGTGGTTCGTAAAAGCAATATTAGAACCTATACACCTCCTGAGCAAATTAAAGTTGAACCTAATATTGCTATTGTTAAAGATCTCTTGTCTGATAATATTGATGGGCATGTTATTCATTTATGTGATGAGTCTGCTAGAATTGCTAAACCTTGTGCTAAAGATAAACATAGACCCATGGTAGGCATGGCTGTTATTTCTATTAAAATAGGAGATCATTGTTATCATGGCTTATGTGATATGGGCGCCAGTGCTAGTGCTATACCTCATGACTTATACAAAGAAATTATGCACGATATTGCACCTGCTGAGATAGAAGATATTGATGTTACCATTAAGCTTGCCAATAGAGATACCATATCACCCATTGGAATTGTTAGAGATGTCCAAGTCTTTTGTGGGAAAACTAAATATCCTGCTGATTTTCTTGTTCTTGGTTCCCCACAAGATAGCTTTTGTCCCATTATATTTGGTAGACCCTTCTTGAACACAGTTAATGCTAAGATAGATTGCGAAAAGGATGTTGTTACTATTGGTTTAGGTGACATGTCTCATGAATTTAATTTCTCTAAATTTCGTAAACAACACCGTGAAGAGGAATTGCCTAGTAAAGATGAAATTATTGGTATTGCTTCTATTGCCGTGCCTCCTAGTGATCCTTTAGAACAGTATTTGCTAGACCATGAAAATGATATGTTTATGAATGAAAGAAGGGAAATAGATGAAGTATTCTTTAAACAGGAACCCACCCTGAAACACAATTTGCCTGTCGAAATCCTAGGGGATCCTCCTCCACCCAAGGGTGACCCCGTGTTTGAGCTCAAACCATTACCTGATACTCTTAAATATGCTTATCTTGATGAGAAAAAGATATATCCTGTTATTATTAGTGCTCACCTTTCAGAGCATGAAGAAGAGAGATTATTGAAAACTCTGAAGAAGCACTGTGCTGCTATTGGATATACTCTCGATGATCTTAAGGGCATTAGTCCCACATTATGTCAACACAAAATAAATTTGGAGAAACATGCCAAACCAGTTCGTGATCACCAACGACGACTGATTCCTAAGATGAAAGAAGTGGTAAGAAAGGAAATACTAAAGCTCCTTGAGGCAGGTATAATTTATCCCGTTGCTGATAGTTAGTGGGTAAGTCCTGTCCATTGTGTCCCTAAAAAGGGAGGTATTACTGTCGTTCCTAATGATAAAGATGAATTGATTCCGCAAAGAATTATTACAGGTTATAGGATGGTAATTGATTTCCGCAAATTAAATAAGGCTACTAAAAAAGATCATTACCCCTTACCTTTTATTGATCAAATGCTAGAAAAGATTATCCAAACATACACATTTTTGCTTTCTAGATGGTTATTCTGGTTTCTCTCAAATACCTGTGTCAGCTGATGATCAATCTAAGACCACTTCTACTTGCCTAATCGGTACTTTTGCTTATAGCCATATGCCTTTTGGTTTATGTAATGCACCTTCTACCTTCCAAAGATGCATGATGGCTATATTCTCTGACTTTTGTGAAAAGATTTGTGAGGTTTTCATGAACAATTGCTCCGTCTATGGATCCTCTTTTGATGATTGCTTAAGCAACCTTGATCGAGTTTTGCAGAGATGTGAAGAAACTAACCTTGTCTTGAATTGGGAGAAGTGCCACTTTATGGTTAATGAAGGTATTGTCTTGGGGCATAAAGTTTCTTAAAGAGGTATTGAAGTTGATAAAGCTAAAGTTGATGCTGTTGAAAAGATGCCGTGTTCCAAGGACATCAAAGGTATAAGAAGTTTCCTTGGTCATGCCGGTTTTTATAGGAGTTTCATTAAGGACTTCTCAAAAATTTCTCGGCCTCTGACTAATTTATTACAAAAAGATATACCATTCTTCTTTGATGATGGTTGTGTAGAAGCCTTTGAAATACTTAAGAAAGCATTAATCTCTGCACCTATTGTTCAGCCACCTGATTGGAATTTACCTTTTGAAATTATGTGTGATGCTAGTGATTATGCTGTAGGTGCTGTTCTAGGGAAAAGAGTTGATAAGAAATTAAATGTTATTCAATATGCTAGTAAAACTCTATACAATGCACAGAGAAATTATGCTATAACTGAAAAAGAATTCTTAGCAGTTGTATTTGCTTGTGATAAGTTCAGACCTTATATTGTTGATTTTAAAGTAACTATTCACACGGATCATGCTGCTATTAAATATCTTATGGAAAAGAAAGATGCTAAACCTAGACTTATTAGATGGGTTCTCCTCCTACAAGAATTTGATCTGCATATTGTTGATAGAAAGGGAGCTGAGAACCCCGTTGCAGACAACTTGTCTAGGTCAGAAAATGTTCTTGATGACCCACTACCTATTGATGATAACTTTCCTGATGAACAATTAAATGTCATAAATGCTTCTCATACTTCTCCATGGAATGCTGATTATGCTAATTACATTGTTGCTAAATTTGTACCACCTAGCTTTACATACCAGCAAAAGAAAAAGTTCTTCTATGATTTGAGACATTACTTTTGAGATGACCCACATCTCTATAAAGAAGGAGTAGATGGTGTTATTAGGCGTTGTGTACCTGAGCATGAACAAGAACATATCCTACGCAAGTGTCACTCCGAGGCTTATGGAGGACACCATGCTGGAGATAGAACTGCACATAAGGTATTGCAATCGGTTTCTATTGGCCTAGTCTCTTCAAGGATGCCCGTAAGTTTGTCTTGTCTTGTGATGAATGTCAAAGAATAGGTAATATTAGTAGACATCAAGAAATGCCTATGAATTAATCACTTGTTATTGAACCATTTGATGTTTGGGGCTTTGATTATATGGGACCTTTTCCTACCTCTAATGGATATACACATATTTTAGTTGCTGTTGATTACGTTACTAAGTGGGTAGAAGCTATTCCAACTAGTAGTGCTGATCATAACACCTCTATAAAGATGCTTAAAGAAGTTATTTTTCCAAGGTTTGGAGTCCCTAGATATTTAATGACTGATGGTGGTTCACATTTTATTCATGGTGATTTCCGTAAAATGCTTGCTAAATATGATGTTAATCATAGAATTGCATCTCCTTATCACCCATAGTCTAGTGCTCAAGTAGAAATGAGAAATAGAGAACTCAAATTAATTTTGCAAAAGACTATTAATATATCTAGAAAGAATTGGTCCAAGAAACTTGATGATGCATTATGGGCCTATAGAACTGCATATAAAAATCCTATGGGTATGTCTCCGTATAAAATGGTTTATGGACAAGCATGTCACTTACCTCTCGAACTAGAACATAAGGCTTATTCGGCTATTAAAGAACTCAATTACGATTTCAAACTTGCTGGTGAGAAGAGGTTATTTGACATTAGCTCACTTCATGAATGGAGAACCCAAGCCTATGAGAATGCCAAATTATTTAAAGAAAAAGTTAAAAGATGGCATGACAAAAGAATACAAAAGCGTGAGTTTAATGTAGGTGATTATGTATTGCTATACAACTCTCATTTAAGTTTTTTTGCAGGAAAACTTCACTCTAAATGGGAAGGTCCTTACGTTATCGAGGAGGTCTATCGTTCCGGTGCCATAAAAATCAACAACTTCGAAGGCACAAATCTGAAGGTGGTGAACGGTCAAAGAATTAAACATTATATCTCAGGTAATCCTATAAATGTTGAAACCAATGTTATTGAAACCGTAACCCCGGAGGAATACATAAGGGACACTTTCCGGAATGTTTCAGACTCCGAAAAGGAATAGGTATGTGGTACGGTAAGTAAACCGACTCCAAAACAGTTCTAATGTCAATTTTCTTCCATTTTGGAATATTTAGAAAAATAGAAAAATAAGAAGCAGTCCGGGAAGGACACGAGGGCTCCACAAGGGTGGAGGGCACACCCTACCCCCTGGGTGCGACCCCTACCTCATGGGCACCTCGTGTGCTCTCCGGACTCTGTTTTCTTGCACGTTACGTATTTTGGTCGGTAAAAATTCATTATATAATCTCCCGAAGGTTTTAACTCCCGTATCGCGCAAATATCCTCTGTCTTTGTTTCGAGATGTTTTTTTGACAGATCCAGGTCGTCATGTCGTCTTCAAGTGCCCCAAGGACCAGTTCTTCGAGAAGGTCGTCAACCCCTATCTCGTGGAAGTGCTGCAACACCCTCAAACCATTGAGATGCGTGAGGGGTTGTTGCACATCCGCTATGTTGAGGGACCAAGGAAGACCGGAAGCATGGAGGTAAGGCTCGAGGCATTGGAGCAACAAGTTTTCAAGTATCAGGAGATGGTGGAGCATGGACTCGATTCCAATCACATTATGATCACGGAGTTCACCAACAACCACAAGCTGGACGTCAAGGACATTGGGGAGGCCATCTTCAAGCTTCATGAGAAAATCGAGCACCTCCAAGCCCAGATCTATCGCCTGCAAAATCAAAACTATGAGTATGAATATAGATTCAAGAGGATGAGTTTGGCTGCAGATTTGAGGTTTCAGGAGACTCGATCATCCTTCTATGATGGTGAGCCTATGCCTTGGAAGAGGGACGACAAGCCTACGCCATAAACAAAACCACCAAGTCCTTCACCGACAAAAGAGATATAATCACATGGGTATGGGCACTCCTTTTGGCAGCTGCCAAGCTTGGGGGAGTGCCCCGGTATCGTATCACCATCACTTTTATCTTTACCATTTCTCTTAGTTTGATCCTTTTGGTAATATCTTGATCTAGTAGAATAAAGTTTTAGTATGATCTAGTTGTGAGTTTTGCTTTATGATCCTTCTACGTAATCGAGTCCGTGAGCTATATATAATAAAGATTAGTGTTGAGTCCAGGGCTTGATTATCTTGCTATGATCTTGAGGGAATAAAAGAAAAGAGAAAGAATAAAAAGGAAATAAAAGAGATCATATGGATCTTATGAAGAGTAATGAGCTCACATATAAAAAGTATGATGAATAAAAGTTGTTGAGAGTTGACAAACATAGTTTTGTTCATCGTTGCAATTAATAGGAAGTAATAAAGAAAGAGAGGTCTTCACATATAAATATACTATCTTGGACATCTTCTATGATTGTGAGCACTCATTAAAATCTGACATGCTAAAGAGTTGACGTTGGACAAGGAAGACAACGTAATGGGTTATGTTTTCTTACATCTGAAATAAATTATATTGTCATGGATCATCCAACATGATTGAGCTTGCCTTTCCCCCTCATGCTAGCCAAATTCTTTGCACCAAGTAGAGATACTACTTGTGCTTCCAAACACCCTTAAACCAGTTTTGCCATGAGAGTCCACCATACCTACCTATGGATTGAGTAAGATCCTCCAAGTAAGTTGTCATTGATGCAAGCAATAAAAATTGCTCTCTAAATATGTATGACTTATTAGTGTGGGAGAAAACAAGCTTTATACGATCATGTGATATGGAAGAAATAAAAGCGACGGACTGCATAATAAAGGTTCATATCACAAGTGGCAATATAAAGTGACGTTCTTTCGCATTAAGATTTTGTGCATCCAACCATAAAAGCGCATGACAACCTCTGCTTCCCTCTGCGAATGGCCTATCTTTTACTTTTATCTCCTACCTTACATAAGAGTCTTGGTGTTCTTGACCCTTCCTTTTTACATTTTATCTTTTGGCAAGCGCAACATGTTGGAAAGATCCTGGTATATATGGCTAATTGGATGTGAGTTTTCATGAACTATTATTGTTGACATTACCCTTGAGGTAAAACATTTGGAGGTAAAACAATAAGCCCCTATCTTTCTCTGTATCCGATTAAAACTCCATACCCATAAGTATTGTGTGAGTGTTAGCAATTGTGAACGACTATATGATAGTTGAGTATGTGGACTTGCTGAAAAGCTCTTATATTGACTCTTTACTATGTTATGATAAATTGCAATTGCTCCAATGACTGAGATTATAGTTTGTTAGTTCTCAATGAAGTTTATGATTCATACTTGAAATTGTGTTTGAATTGTCACTCTAGCATAAGAGATCATATGGCAAGAATTATATAAGTTGCTCTTCTAAGAATGATCATGATGCCCTCATGTCCGTATTTTATTTTTATCGACACCTCTATCTTTAAACATGTGGACATATTTTTCGATTTCGGCTTTCGCTGGAGGACAAGCGAGGTCTAAGCTTGGGGGAGTTGACACGTCCATTTTGCATCATGCTTTTATATCGACATTTATTGCATTATGGGTTGTTATTACACATTATGTCACAATACTTATGCCTATTCTCTCTTATTTTACAAGGTTTACATAAAGAGGGAGAATGCCGACAGCTGGGATTCTAGGCTGGAAAAGGAGCAAATATTAGAGAACTATTCTGCACAGCTCCAAAAGTCCTGAAACTTCACAGAAGTCATTTTTAGAATATATAAAAAATATTGAGCACAAGAAGTTCCGGAGGGGGGCCACACCCTGCCCACGAGGGTGGGGGCACGCCCTACCCCCTGGGAGCGCCCCCTGCCTCGTGGCCCTCCGATGCCCATCTTCTGCTATATGGAGTCTTTCGATGAGGAAAAAATCATAAGCCAGCTTTCGGGACGAGACTCCGCCGCCACGAGGCGGAACCTTGGCGGAATCAATCTAGGGCTCCGGCGGGGCTGTTCTACCGGGGAAACTTCCCTCCAGGAGGGGAAAATCATCGCCATCGTCATCACCAATGATCCTCTCATCGGGAAGGGGTCAATCTGCATCAACATCTTCACCAGCACCATCTCCTCTCAAACCCTAGTTCATCTCTTGTATCCAATTCTTGTCTCTAAGTCCGAGATTGGTACCTGTAGGTTGCTAGTAGTGTTGATTACTCCTTGTAGTTGATGCTAGTTGGTTTATTTGGTGGAAGATCATATGTTCAGATCCTATATGCATATTAATACTCCTCTGATTATGAACATGAATATGCTTTGTGAGTAGTTACGTTTGTTCCTAAGGACATGGGAGAAGTCTTGCTATTAGTAGTCATGTGAATTTGGTATTCATTCGATATTTTGATGAGATGTATGTTGTCTCTCCTTTAGTGGTGTTATGTGAATGTCGACTACATGACACTTCACCACTATTTGGGCCTAGAGGAAGGCATTGGGAAGTAATAAGTAGATGATGGGTTGCTAGAGTGACAGAAGCTTAAACCCTAGTTTATGCGTTGCTTCGTAAGGGGCTGATTTGGATCCATATGTTTCATGCTATGGTTAGGTTTACCTTAATATGTTTTTTGTAGTTGCGGATGCTTGCAATAGAGGTTAATCATAAGTGGGATGCTTGTCCAGGTAAGGGCAGTACCCAAGCACCGGTCCACCCACATACCAAATTATCAAAGTACCGAACGTGAATCATATGAACGTGATGAAAACTAGCTTGACGATAATTTCCATGTGTCCTCGGGAGCTCTTTTCTCTATATAAGAATTTTTCCAGGCTTGTCCTTTGCTACAAAAAGGATTGGGCCACCTTGCTGCACTTTATTTACTTTTGTTACTTGTTGCTCGTTACAAATTATCTTATCACAAAACTATCTGTCACCTATAATTTCTGTGCTTGTAGATAAATCCTTGCTGAAAACCGCTTATCATTTCCTGCTGCTCCTCGTTGGGTTCGACACTCTTACTTATCGAAAGGACTACGACAGATCCCCTATACTTGTGGGTCATCACTAGTGATTATGCTGTAGGGGCTGTTCTAGGACAAAGAGTTGATAAGAAATTAAATGTTATCCAGTATGCTAGTAAAGCTCTAGACAATGCCCAAAGAAATTATGCTACTATGAAAAAGAATTTTTAGCAGTTGTATTTGCTTGTGATAAGTTTAGACCTTTTATTGTTGATTCTAAAGTAACTGTTCACACTGATCATGCTGCTATTAAATATCTTATGGAAAAGAAAGATGCTAAACCTAGACTTATTAGATGGGTTCTCCTGCTACAAGAATTTGATTTGCATGTTATTGATAGAAAGGGAGCTGAGAACCCCGTTGCAGACAACTTGTCTAGGTTAGAGAATGTTCTTGATGACCCACTACGTATTGTTGATAGCTTTCCTGATGAACAATTAGCTGTCATAAATGCTTCTCATGCTACTTCATGGTATGCTGATTATGCTAATTATATTGTTGCTAAATTTATACCACCTTGTTTCACATACCAGCAAAAGAGAAAGTTTTTCTTTGATTTAACACATTCCTTCTGGGATGACCCACACATTTATAAAGGAGTATATGGTGTTATTAGATGTTGTGTGCCTGAGCATGAACAGGAATAGATCCTACGCAAGTGTCACTCCGAGGCTTATGGAGGACACCACGCTGGAGATAGAACTACACATAAGGTATTGCAATTCGGTTTTTATTGGCCTACTCTCTTCAAAGATGCCCGTAAGTTTGTCTTGTCTTGTGATGAATGTCAAAGAATTGGTAATATCAGTAGACATCAAGGAATGCATATGATTTATTCACTTGTTATTGAACCATTTGATGTTTGGGGTTTTGATTATATGGGACCGTTCCTTCCTCTAATATGTATACACATATTTTAGTTGCTGTTGATTACATTACTAAGTGGGTAGAAGCTATTCCAACTAGTAGTGCTGATCATAACACCTCAATTAAGATGCTTAAAGAAGTTATTTTTTCTGAGGTTTGGAGTCCCTAGATACTTAATGACTGATGGTGGTTCACATTTTATTCATGGTGCTTTTTGTAAGATGCTTGCTAAGTATGATGTTAATCATAGAATTGCATCTCCATATCATCCAAAGTCTAGTAGTCAAGTAGAATTGAGTAATAGAGAGCTTAAATTAATTTTGCAGAAGACTGTTAATAGATCTAGAAAGAATTGGTCAAAGAAACTTGATGATGCATTATGGGCCTATAGAACTGCATATAAAAATCCTATGGGTATGTCTCCATATAAAATGGTTTATGGAAAAGCTTGTCACTTACCTCTCGAACTAGAACATAAGGCATATTGGGCCATTAAAGAGCTCAACTATGACTTCAAACTTGCCGGTGAGAGGAGGCTTTTTGACATTAGCTCACTTGATGAATGGAGAAACCAGGCCTGTGAGAATGCCAGACTGTTTAAATAAAAGGTTAAAAGATGGCATGACAAAAGGATACAAAAGCATGAGATTAATGTAGGTGATTATGTATTGTTATACAACTCTCCTTTAAGATTTTTTGCAGGAAAACTCCTCTCTAAATGGGAAGGTCCTTACGTCATCGAGGAGGTCTATCATTCCAGTGCCATAAAAATCAACAACTTCGAAGGCACAAATCCGAGGGCGGTGAACGGTCAAAGAATCAAACATTATATCTTAGGTAATCCCATTAATGTTGAAACTAATGTTATTGAAATTGTAACCCTGGAGGAATACATAAATGACACTTTCCGGAATGTTTTAGACTCCGAAAAGGAATAGGTATGTGATACGGTAAGTAAACCGACTCCAAAACAGTTCTAATAGCAAATTTTCTCCATTTTGGAATATTTACGAAAATAGGAAAATAAGAAGCAGTCCTGGAAGGACACGAGGCTTCCACGAGGGTGGAGGGCGCGCCCTACCCCCTGGGCGCGCCCCCTGCCTCGTGGGCACCTCGTGTGCTCTCCGGACTCCGTTTTCTTGTGCGATACTTCTTTTGGTCGGTAAAAATTCATTATATAATCTCCCGAAGGTTTTGACCACCATACCATGCAAATATCCTCTGTTTTTGTTTCGAGTCATTTCTGCAGCAGATCTAGAGCAAGATGTCTTCTCAAGAGTCAGTCGAGGAGAGTCGGGTGTCTCATCCGATACCGGGGCCAAGAGCAAACAGCGATGCTGACCACTTTGGGCCATCAACTGAGGAAGAGATGGAGGCTGACTTGAAAAGGATAGATGCCACAGAGGAGGATCAAGAAGTTACTTCTCATTTCTGAGCCGGATTCACGATGGCGGAACTACAGAGCTCAGCTATTCCAAACTCGGTCATCCCTTCCAACGTTAGATTTATTTCTTATGAAAATATGAAAAAGAGTGTCACTTGTTCTCCCGCAGCTATGCAACATCCTTGGGTGAAAGGAGCTTTAGCCGCCAGGGGTAAGCTCCGTAAGGAAATAATGGACCTCAAGCAGCAAGTCAATAAGCTTGGGGAAGAGAATCGTATATCCCGAGGGGCATCATTGCCAAGAATATCACATCACCACCCCCGAAGAAAGAGACATAAACACATGGGTATGGGCACTCCCCTTGGCAACTGCCAAGCTTGGGGGAGTGCCCCGGTATTGTATCACCATCACACTCCTATCTTTACCGTTTTTCTTAGTTCGATCCTTTTGGTTATATCTTGATCTAGTAGAATAAAGTTTTAGTATGATATAGTTTTGAGTTTTGCTTTATGATCCTTCTATGTATCGAGTCCGTGAGCTATATATAATAAAGATTAGTTATGAGTCAAGGGCCTGATTATCTTGCCATGATCTGGAGGGAATAAAAATAAAAGAGAAGAGAAAGAATAAAAAGAAATAAAGAGATCATATGGATCTTATGGAGAGTAATGACTTCACATATAAAGAGTATGATGGATAAAAGTTGTTGAGAGTTGACAAACATAGTTTTGGTCATCGTTGCAATTAATAGGAAGTAATAAAGAAAGACAGGTTTTCACATATAACTATACTATCTTGGACACCTTTTATGATTGTGAGCACTCATTAAAATATGACATGCTAAAAAGTTGATGATGGACAAGGAAGACAACGTAATGGGTTTGATACGTCTCCAACGTATCTATAATTTTTGATTGCTCCATGTTATTATATTATCTATTTTGGATGTTAATGGGCTTATTTTTACAGTTTTATATCATTTTTGGGACTAACATATTAACCGGAGGCCCAACCCAAATTGCTATTTTTTTTGCCTATTTTAGTGTTTCGCCCAAAAGGAATATCAAACAGAGTCCAAAACGGAATGAAACCTTCGGGAGCGTGATTTTTTGGAACAAACTTGATCCGAGAGACTTGGAGTGGACGTCAAGCAATCAACGAGGCGGCCACAAGGCAGGGGGGTGCGCCCACCCCCCTGGGCGCGCCCTCCACCCTCGTGGGCGCCTCGTTGCTCCACCGACGTACTTCTTCCTCCTATATATATCCACGTACCCCGCAAACATCCAGGAGCACCACTAAAACCTAATTCCACCGCCGCAACCTTCTGTACCCAAGAGATCCCATCTTGGGGCCTTTTCCGGAGCTCCGCCGGAGGGGGCATTGATCATGGAGGGCCTCTACATCAACTCCATGGCCCCTCCGATGATGTGTGAGTAGTTTACTTCAGACCTTCGGGTCCATAGCTAGTAGCTAGATGGCTTCTTCTCTCTCTTTGGATCTCAATACAAAGTTCTCCTTGATTCTCTTGGAGATCTATTCGATGTAATCTTCTTTTGCGGTGTGTTTGTCGAGATCCGATGAATTGTGGGTTTATGGTCAATTTTATCTATGAACAATATTTGAATCTCATTTGAATTCTTTTATGTATGATTGGTTTATTTTTGCAAGTCTCTTCGAATTATCCGTTTGGTTTGGCCTACTAGATTGATCTTTCTTTCAATGGGACAAGTCCTTAGCTTTGGGTTCAATCTTGCGGTGCTCGATCCCAGTGACAGAAAGGGAAACAATACGTATTGTATTTTTGCCATCGAGGATAACAAGATGGGGTTTACATCATATTGCATGAGTTTATCCCTCTACATCATGTCATCTTGCTTAAGGTGTTACTCTGTTCTTATGAACTTAATACTCTAGATGCATGCTAGATAGCGGCGATGTGCGGAGTAATAGTAGTACATGCAGACTCTTTTTTGGTCTACTTGCCACGGACGTGATGCCTATATACATGATCATGCCTAGATATTCTCATAATTATTCGCTTTTCTATGAATTGCTCGACAGTAATTTGTTCACCCATCATAATACTTATGCTATCTTGAGAGAACCACTAGTGAAACCTATGGCCCCCAGGTCTATTTTCCATCATACAAGTTTCCCATCTACTTTATTTGCAATCTTTACTTTCAATCTATATCATAAAAATACCAAAAATATTTATCTTATTATTATCATCTCTATCAGATCTCACTCTTGCAAGTGTCCGTGAAGGGATTGACAACCCCTTTATCGCGTTGGTTGCGAGGTTCTTATTTGTGTGTGTAGGTACGAGGTGACTCGCGCGTGGTCTCCTACTGGATTGATATCTTGGTTCTCAAAAACTTAGGGAAATACTTACGCTACTTTACTGCATCACCCTTTCCTCTTCAAGGGAAAACCAATGCAGTGCCCAAGAGGTAGCAAGAAGGATTTCTGGCGCCGTTGCCGGGGAGATCTACGCCAAGTCAAGACATACCAAGTACCCATCACAACTCTTATCCTTCGCATTACATTATTTGCCATTGCCTCTCATTTTCCTCTCCCCCACTTCACCCTTGCCATTTTATTCGCCCTCTTTTTCCGTTCCCCTTCTCTTTTCCTGTTTGCCTTTTTTGCTTGTGTGTTGGATTGCTTGCTTGTCATGATGGCTCAAGATAATACTAAATTATGTGACTTTTCCAATACCAACAATAATGATTTTATTAGCACTCCGATTGCTCCTCTTACCGATGCTGAATCTTGTGAAATTAATACCGCTTTGCTGAATCTTGTCATGAAAGATCCGTTTTCTGGCCTTCCTAGGGAAGATGCCGCTACCCATCTAAACAACTTTGTTGATTTGTGTGATATGCAAAAGAAGAAAGATGTGGATAATGATATTGTTAAACTTAAGCTATTTCCGTTTTCGCTTAGAGATCGTGCTAAAGCTTGATTTTCGTCTTTGCCTAAAAATAGTATTGATTCATGGTATAAGTGCAAGGATGCTTTTATCTCTAAGTATTTTCCTCCCGCTAAGATCATCTCTCTTACAAACGATATTATGAATTTTAAGCAAATTGATCATGAACATGTTGCACAAGCTTGGGAGAGGATGAAATTAATGATGCGTAATTGCCCTACACATGGATTGAATTTATGGATGATTATACAAAAATTTAATGCCGGATTGAATTTTGCTTCTAGAAATCTTTTAGATTCGGCCGCGAGAGGCACTTTTATGGAAATCACTTTAGGAGATTCTACCAAACTCCTAGATAATATTATGGTTAATTATTCTCAATGGCACAATGAAATATCTACTAGTAAAAAGGTGCATGCAATCGAAGAGATTAATGTTTTGAGTGGAAAGATGGATGGACTTATGAAACTGTTTGCTAATAAGAGTGCTTCTACTGATCTTAATGATATGCCTTTGTCTACCTTGATTGAGAATAATAATGAATCTATGTATGTGAATTTTGTTGGTAGGAACAATTTTGGTAACAACGCGTATAGAGGTAATTTTAATTCTAGGACGTTTCCTAGTAATTCCTCTAATAATTATGGTAATTCCTACAACAATTCTTATGGATATTATAATAATATTCCCTCTGATTTTGAATCTAATATTAAACAATTTATTAGTTCATAAAAGAGTTTCAATGCTTTGATTGAAGAAAAATTGCTTAAGATTGATGAGTTGGCTAGGAACGTGGATAGAATTTCTCTTGATGTTGATTCTTTGAAACTTAGATCTATTCCACCTAGGCATGATACCAATGAGTCTCTCAAAGTCATGATAATTTCCATTGATGAGTGCAAAGAAAGAACCGCTAGGATGCGTGCTAAGAAAGATTGCTTTGTGAAAGCATGTTCTTCTAGTTTTCATGATAATAAGGATGAAGATCTAAAAGTGATTGATGTTTCCCATATTAAATCTTTGTTTTGAAATATGAATCTTGATAATGATGGGACTGGATATGTGTTAACTTTAGATAGAAGGCGTCCCAAAAATTCGGAGTGTTTTAGATCTTGATGCAAAAATTGTTAAAAGTGGGATTGAAGAGGTAAAAACTTTAGATAGCAATGAACCCACTATATTGGATTTGAAGGAATTTAATTATGATAATTGATCTTTGATAGATTGTATTTCCTTGTTGCAATCCGTGCTAAATTCTCCCCATGCTTATAGTCAAAATAAAGCTTTTACTAAACATATCGTTGATGCTTTGATGCAATCTTATGAAGAAAAACTTGAGTTGGAAGTTTCTATCCCTAGAAAACTTTATGATGAGTGGGAACGTACAGTTTAAATTAAAATTAAACATCATGAATGCTACACTTTGTGTGATTTGGGTGCTAGTGTTTCCATGATCCCAAAAACTTTGTGTGATTTGCTAGGTTTTCGTGAATTTGATGATTGTTCTTTAAACTTGCACCTTGTGGATTCCACTATTAAGAAACCTATTGGAAAGATTAATGATGTTCTTATTGTTGCAAATAGGAATTATGTGCCCGTAGATTTCATTGTTCTTGATATAGATTGCAATCCTTCATGTCCTATTATTCTTGGTAGACCTTTCCTTATAATGATTGGTGCAATTATTGATATGAAGGAAGGGGATATCAGATTCCAATTTCCATTAAGTAAAGGCATGGAACACTTCCCTAGAAAGAAAATTGAATTACCATATGAATCTATTATGAGAGCCACTTATGGATTGCCTACCAAAGATGGCAATACCTAGATCTATCTTCGCTTTTATGCCTAGCTAGGGGCGTTAAACGATAGCGCTTGTTGGGAGGCAACCCAATTTTATTTTTATTCCTTGCTTTTTGCTCCTGTTTAGTAATAAATAATTTATCTAGCCTGTGTTTTGGTTGTGTTTTTTGTGTTTAATTAGTGTTTGTGCCAAGTAGAACCGTTGGGAAGACTTTGGGAAAGTCTTTTTGATCTTGTTGTAAAAAACATAAACTTCAGCGTTCACGAGAATTGCTGAAATATTTTATTGGAGAGTGATATATAGTTAATTCTTTTTGCAGACGATTAATAGATAAATTGCTCACGTCCCTAAATTTATTTTAGAATTTTTGGGGTTCCAGAAGTTTGCGTTAGTTACAGATTACTACAGACTGTTCTGTTTTTGATAGATTCTGTTTTTCATGTGTTGTTTGCTTATTTTGATGAATCTACGGCTAGTAAAAGAGTTTATAAGCCATAGAGAAGTTGGAATACAGTAGGTTTAACACCAATATAAATAAAGAATGAGTTTATTACAGTACCTTGAAGTGGTGTTTTGTTTTCTTTCGCTAACGAAGCTCACTAAGATTTTCTTTTAAGTTTTGTGTTGTGAAGTTTTCAAGTTTTGGGTAAAGATTTGATGGATTATGGAACAAGGAGTGGAAAGAGCCTAAGATTGGGGATGCCCATGGAACCCAAAGGTAATACAAGGACACCAAAAGGCCTAAGCTTGGGGATGCCCCGGAAGGCATCCCCTCTTTTGTCTTCGTTCATCGGTAACTTTACTTGGAGCTATATTTTTATTCGCCACATGATATGTGTTTTGCTTGGAGCATCTTGTATGATTTGAGTATTTTCTTTTTAGTTTACCACAATCATCCTTTCTGTACACACCTTTTGAGAGAGACACACATGAATTGGAATTTATTAGAATACTCTGTGTGCTTCACTTATATATTTTGAGCTATATAGTTTTTGCCCTAGTGCTTCACTTATATCTTTTAGAGCACGACGGTGGTTCTATTTTATAGAAATAATTGATCTCTCATGCTTTACTTATATTATTTTGAGAGTCCTTTGGAACAACATGGCAATAATAAAAACTTTCATATAAGTGTATTGAATACTAAGAGAAGTTTGATACTTGATGATTGTTTTCAGATATGGAGATGGTGATATTAGAGTCATGCTAGTTGATTAGTTGTGAATTTGAGAAATACTTGTATTGAAGTTTGTGATTCCCGTAGCATGCACGCAGGGTGAACCGTTAAGTGATGAAGTCGGAGCATGATTTATTTATTTATTGCCTTCCTTATGAGTGGCGGTCGGGGACGAGCGATGGTCTTTCCCTACCAATCTATCCCCCTAGGAGCATGCGCGTAGTACTTTGTTTAGATAACTAATAGATTTTTGCAATAAGTATGTGAGTTCTTTATGACTAATGTTGAGTCCATGGATTATACGCACCCTCACCCTTCCACAATTGCTAGCCTCTCTAGTATCGCGCAACTTTCTCCGGTACCATAAACCCACTATATACCTTCCTCAAAACAACCACCATACCTACCTATTATGGCATTTCTATAGCCATTTCGAGATATATTGCCATGCAACTTTCCACCGTTCCATTGTTATGACACGCTTCATCATTGTCATATTGCTTTGCATGATCATGTAGTTGACATCGTATTTGTGGCAAAGCCACCGTTCATAATTCTTTCATACATGTCACTCCTGATTCATTATCCCGGTACACCACCGGAGGCATTCACATAGAGTCATATTTTTTTCTAAGTATTGAGTTGTAATTCTTGAGTTGTAAGTAAAAATAAGTGTGATGATCATCATTATTAGAGTATTGTCCCAGTGAGGAAAGCATGATGGAGACTATGATTCCCCCACAACTCGGGATGAGACTCCGGATGAAAAATAAGAAAAAGGAAAAAAAAGAAAAGAGGCCAAAAGAAAAAAAAGAAAGAAGGCCCAAATAAAAAAAATGAGAGAAAAAGAGAGAAGGGACAATGTTACTATCCTTTTTCCACACTTGTGCTTCAAAGTAGTGCCATGATCTTCATGATAGAGAATCTCCTATGCTGCCACTTTCATAAACTAGTGGGAATTTTACATTATAGAACTTGGCTTGTATATTCCAATGATGGGCTTCCTCAAATTGCCCTAGGTATTCGTGAGCAAGCAAGTTGGATGCACACCCACTTAGTTTCTTTTGTTGAGCTTTCATGCACTTATAGCTCTAGTGCATCCGTTGCATGGCAATCCCAACTCACTCACATTGATATCTATTAATGGGCATCTCCATAGCCCGTTGATACGCCTAGTTGATGTGAGACTATCTTCTCCTTTTTTTCTTCTCCGCAACCACCATTCTATTCCACCATAGTGCTATATCCATGGCTCACGCTCATATATTGCGTGAAGATTGAAAAAGTTTAAGAACATCAAAAGTATGAGACAATTGCTTGGCTTGTGATAACCCACAAGTATAGGGGATCGCAACAGTTTCAAGGGCAGAGTATTCAACCCAAATTTATTGATTCGACACAAGGGGAGCCAAAGAATATTCTCAAGTATTAGCAGCTGAGTTGTCAATTCAACCACACCTGGAAACTTAATATCTGCAACAAAGTGTTTAATAGCAAAGTAATATGATAGTAGTGGTAAATATAGCAAAATTAACGGTAGCAAAAGTAACGTTTTTGGTATTTTGTAGTGATGATAACAATAGCAATGGAAAAGTAAATAAGCGAAGAACAATATTTGGAAAGCTCATAGGCAATGGATCAGTGATGGAGAATTATGCCGGATGTGGTTCATCATGTAACAGTCATAACCTAGGGTGACAGAGAACTAGCTCCAGTTCATCAATGTAATGTAGGCATGTATTCTGAATATAGTCATACATGCTTATGGAAAATAACTTGCATGCCATCTTTTGTCCTAGCCTCTAGTGGCAGCGGGGTCCTAGCGGAAACTAAGGGATATTAAGGCCTCCTTTTAATAGAGTACCGTAACAAACCATTAACACATAGTGAATACATGAACTCCTCAAACTACGGTCATCACCGGTAAATATCCCGATTATTGTCACTTCGGGGTTAACGGATCGTAACACATAATAGGTGACTATAGACTTGCAAGATAGGATCAAGAACTCTCATATATTGATGAAAACATAATAGGTTCAGATCTGAAATCATGGCTGAGGGAGTCCTGGATTAGGGGGTGTTCGGGTAGCCGGACTATACCTTCAGCCGGACTCCAGGACTATGAAGATACAAGATTGAAGACTTCGTCCCATGTCCGGATGGGACTTTCCTTGGCGTGGAAGGCAAGCTTGGCGATGCGGATATTCAAGATCTCCTACCATTGTAACCGACTTTGTGTAACCCTAACCCTCTCCGGTGTCTATATAAACCAGAGGGTTCTAGTCCGTAGGACAACTTCATCATACAACAATCATACCATAGGTTAGCTTTTAGGGTTTAGCCTCCTTGATCTCGTGGTAGATCTACTCTTTTACTACCCATATCATCAATATTAATCAAGCAGGATGTAGGGTTTTACCTCCATCAAGAGGGCCCGAACCTGGGTAAAACATCGTGTTCCTTGCCTCCTGTTACCATCCGGCCTAGACGCACAGTTCGGGACCCCCTACCCGAGATCCCCCGGTTTTGACACCGACATTGGTGCTTTCGTTGAGAGTTCCTCTGTGTCGTCGCTTTTAGGCCCGATGGCTCCTTCGATCATCAACAACGATGTAGTCCAGGGTGAGACTTTTCTCCCCGGACAGATCTTCGTCTTCGGCGGCTTCGCACTGCAGGCCAATTCGCTTGGCCACCTTGAGCAGATCGAAAGCTACGCCCCTGGCCATCATGTCAGGTTTGGAAGCCTAAACTACATGGCTGACATCCGCGGGGACTTGATCTTCGACGGATTCGAGCCATAGCCAAGCGCGCCGCACTGTCTCGATGGGCATGATATAGCTCTGCCACCGAACAGCGCCTTGGAGGCCGCACACGCATCGGTTCCGACCATTGATTCGGAGCCTACTGCGCCGATCGAGGATCAGCGGTTGGATGCTGCCTCAGGGGCTGTGATCTCAGAGGCGGTCGAGCCGAACTCCAGCCCCGCACTCCGCATGGCCCATGACTCCGAGGAGCCGGATTCCTCTCCGAACTCTGAGCCCACCGCGCCCCTGCCGATCGAATCCGATTGGGCGCCGATAATGGAGTTCATCGCCGCGGACATCTTTCAGCACTCGCCCTTCGGCGACATCCTGAATTCTCTAAAGTCTCTCTCTTTATCAGGAGAGCCCTGGCCGGACTACGGTCAGCAAGGTTGGGATACGGACGATGAAGAAATTCAAAACCCACCCACCACCCACTTCGTAGCCACTGTCGACGACTTAACCGACATGCTTGACTTCGACTCCAAAGACATCGACGGCATGGACGACGATGCAGGAGACGAACAAGAACCAGCACCTGTAGGGCGCTAGAAGGCCACCTCGTCATATGACATATATATGGTGGACACTCCAAAGGATGGAGACGACGATGGAACAGCGGGGGACGATACCTCTAAGAAACAGCCCAAGCGCCGGCGTCAGTGGCGCCGCTCTAAATCCCGCCAAAGCAAAAATGGTGATTCCGGCACGGGAGATAATACTACTCCGGATAGCGCCGAAGAACACCCCCTCTAGCAAGATTCAACACAGGAGGACAGAGAAGCCAGCCCTCACGAGAGGGCGGCGGACCAAGAGGTTGAGGACGATAATTATACGCCTCCCTCCGAAGACGAGGCAAGCCTCGACGACGATGAGTTCGTCGTGCCAGAGGATCTCGCCGAACAAGAGCATTTTAAACACAGGCTTATGGCCACGGCAAGCAGCCTCAAGAAAAAGTAGCAACAGCTTAGAGTTGATCAGGATTTGCTAGCTGACAGATGGACTGAAGTCCTTGCAGCCGAAGAGTATGAACTCAAACGCCCCTCCAAGAGTTACCCAAAGCGCGGGCTGCTACCCCGACTAGAGGAGGAAGCACCTACATCACCAGCGCATGACATGGCCGACCGGCCACCTCGTGGCCGTGACAGAGAGGCCTCTTGGCCCTCCACTCAAGCCATGCCCCGACATCGCGTCAAGCATACTAAGGCACGGGAAAATGCGCCCGACCTACGTGACATACTGGAGGACAAGGCAAGGCAAACAAGATCGATCTACGGATCGCGCAAGCGCCCCACGGCACGTGACGGTGATCGTCACTCCGGATGCAATAAATCCGGCCGGACCGAACTGAACAGACAAAGCTCCTTCGAGCTGCGTCGTGATATAGCCCAATACAGAGGTGCCGCACACCCACTATGCTTCACAGATGAAGTAATGGATCATAAAATCCCTGAGGGCTTCAAACCCGTAAACATCGAATCGTACGATGGCACAACAGATCCTACGGTATGGATCGATGATTATCTCCTTCATATCCACATGGCCCGCGGTGATGATCTACATGCCATCAAATACCTCCCACTCAAACTTAAGGGACCGGCTCGGCATTGGCTTAACAGCTTGCCAGCAGACTCAATCAGTTCTTGGGAGGACCTGGAAGCCGCATTCCTTGACAACTTCTAGGGCACTTCTGTGCGACCACCGGACACCGATGACCTAAGCCACATAATTCAGCAGCCAGAGGAATCGGCCAGGCATTCTGGACACGGTTCCTAACAAAGAAAAACCAGATAGTCGACTGTCCGGACGCAGAGGCCTTAGCGGCCTTCAAGCATAATATCCGTGACGAGTGGCTTGTCCGGCACCTGGGACAGGAAAAGCCGAAATCTATGGCAGCCCTCACGACACTCATGCCCCGCTTTTGCGCGGGAGAAGACAGCTGGCTAGCTCGCAGCAACAATTTAACCAAGAACCCTGGTAATTCGAATACCAAGGACAAAAGCGACAGGTCGCGTCGGAACAAACAAAAGTGCCGCGCTAACAGCGACAACAACGAGGATACGGCAGTTAATGCTGGATTTCGAGGCTACAAATCTGGTCAACAGAAAAAGCCATTCAAAAGAAATACTCAGGGCCCGTCCAGTTTGGACCGAATACTCGACCGCTTGTGCCAGATACATGGCACCCCCGAAAAGCCAGCCAATCACACCAACAGGGACTGTTGGGTGTTCAAGTAGGCAGGCAAGTTAAGAGCCGAAAACAAAGACAAGGGGCTGCATAGCGACGATGAGGAGGAGCCCAGGCCGCCGAACAATAGTGGACAGACGGGATTTCTCCCGCAAGTGCGGATGGTGAACATGATATACGCAACCCACATCCCCAAGAGGGAGCGGAAGCGTGCATTACGGGACGTATATGCGATAGAGCCAGTCGCCCCAAAGTTCAAACCATGGTCCTCCTGTCCGATCACCTTTGATCGAAGGGACCACCCCACTAGCATCCGCCACGGCGGCTTCGCCGCATTGGTTCTAGACCCAATCATTGACGGATTTCATCTCACAAGAGTCCTCATGGACGACGGCAGCAGCCTGAACCTGCTTTACCAGGATACAGTGTGAAAAATGGGCATAGATCCCTCGAGGATCAAGCCCACCAAAACGACCTTTAAAGGCGTCATACCAGGTGTAGAAGCCAACTGTATAGGCTCAGTCACACTGGAAGTGGTCTTCGGATCTCCGGATAACTTCCGAAGTGAGGAGTTAATCTTCGACATAGTCCCGTTCCGTAGTGGCTATCACGCACTGCTCGGGCGAACCGCATTCACAAAATTTAACGCGGTACCGCACTATGCATACCTCAAGCTCAAGATGCCAGGCCCTAGAGGAGTTATCACGGTCAATGGGAACACTAAACGCTCCCCCCGAATGGAGGAGCACACGACAGCGCTCGCAGCAGAAGTACAAAGCAGCCTCTCTAGGCAGTTCTCCAGTTCGGCGTTCAAAAAGCCGGACACTGTCAAGCGCGCCCAGAGTACCCTACAACAAGACCGCCTGGCACGTTCTGATCTAGCGTAGCAATGCGGCCCAACCCTAGCCCTCGCGATATAGCGAAACCAGTGCTTCGCGTACATAACTACGCTCTTGAAATACCATGGGCACAGGGGAAGGGGCACTATCACGGCACGCCCGAAATACGGCTTAAATCGCACCAAGGGCTGTCGGATTCCTTTTTTCTTTTCTTTTTTTCTCTTACTCTCAGGACTCCATACTTCGGATGACCCGTTCGGCAATTCAACTATCGCACAAACGATGCAAGATCCAGGAAAGCAGACAAGCCATGCCGCATTATGGAACTCCCAGGTGGTCTCTATTGCGAGCAGTATACCCGTTTTTTAATACAATTCCGCGGCCTGCCCCTGGCCAGGACATGTTAAATAGTCCAATTTCTTTTGATTATCGCACTATTTGTATCGTTCCGCTTTCATAGCTGCCTTTCTATAAATAATGCATAGCTTTTTGTCTATTTTTTTGCATTATCCTCTTTTTATATATATGTTTATCAATAACATGTTGCATCCGTACACCGTGGTACGGCAAAAATACGCTAGGGGCTTCAGTACCCATCAATATGGTGTGAGAAGTCCATACACTTTCACAAGTGCGGCACCCCGAACTTATAACACTATATGCATCGGCTCCGAATCATGATTTGGGTCAATAGTTGGGTTTGCCCGGCTCCTATGTTTTGGTGCCTTACGTTCCTCTATATCGGCTAAGGTAGCACTAGGAGAACTACGTGATTGTGCCCCAGTTGAGCTGGGCTGAGCACCTCAGTAGAGAAAGCTAAAACTGACTGTCATGATGAGGCGAGAGACCGGTCGCTGTTCGAGAGGTTTTTCGAGTCCTTAAAGACTTATGCCGCTTCGAGCGAGGAACCGGCTTTGTCCGGCCAAGGCGTGGATAGCGCCCCGAACTCGGTCTTCCGAATACTAGGGGCTTCGCCGAAATTTAAAATTATAGAGTTCTATGGCTAAGTGAGAGTGTTCAAGCATTATAGTCTGATTGCCTTGTTCATTGTGCTGAGTGCCTCCCTCGACAGACCCAATCATTGGAAAAAGAGCGCTCAGGTTTATCCCGAACACCCCAGCACTAGTGGCATGGGGGCAGAAGACAACGACTGGCCATCTCTCAATTTTTTGAGAAACGGCCGCACAGAAAGTAATATTTTAAATTCAAGCATTTCTTAGCGCATATGAACAAGTTTTCAGCGCACAGGATAACACGAGCGAGTTCATTCAAAAATTACATCCT
Organism: Triticum dicoccoides; assembly: GCF_002162155.2. Taxonomy (NCBI): domain Eukaryota; kingdom Viridiplantae; phylum Streptophyta; class Magnoliopsida; order Poales; family Poaceae; genus Triticum; species Triticum dicoccoides. Next base: position 770,373,283 of record NC_041382.1, on the reverse strand, counting down.
TGGTGCATTCATCCGCCATAAGGTGGGCACCGGCCAGAACATCCTTGTAATAGTTCTCGGGCTTGTGATGCTCCTTCCTCGGCGGCGGCCCGTCCCTCACAAGCTTCTCACCGTCCAGCTTACCCCAGTGCACCTTTGCACGGGCAAGGGCCCTACGGGCACCTTCGATGCAGACGGAGCGCATGATGACCTCAAGCCTTGGACAAGCCTCCAGCAGCCGCTACACCAGTCCGAAGTAGCTCCCAGGCAGGGCCTCTCCAGGCCACAGCCGAACTATGAAGCCCTTCAGGGCCTGTTCGGCCGCCTTGTGGAGCTCGACCAGCTGCTTCAGCTGGTCGCTCAAGGGCACATGGTGTCCGGCCTCAGTGTACTGAGACCAGAACACCTTCTCCGTCGAGCTGCCTTCCTCGGCTCGGTAGAATGCGGCGGCATCGGATACGCTGCGGGGAAGATCTGCGAATGCCCCTGGAGAGCTCCGGATTCGGGTAAGTAACAAGTAGTTTACTTTTATATGTCTGCTTTGCATAGAGAATGCCTTACCCGCCGCTATCTTTTTCACCGCATCCAATTCCTGGAGGGCCTTCTGGGCTTCAGCCTTGGCAGATTTGGCAGTTTTAAGGGCCGCAGCAAGCTCGGACGCTCGCTTCTTTGAGTCGAGCTCCAAACTCTCATGTTTTTTCATGAGAGCCTGAAGCTCTTGCTGCACCTCGCCGACCTGCGCCTCAAATTTCTCCCGCTTGGTGCGCACCGTGGCCGCTCTCTTCTTGGCCTCGGACAGCGCCTGCTTGAGGGTCGCCACCTCAGTTGTGGCCCCTACAATAAGCAGTATACTCTTGTCATTTTTTGCAATTGCGTCTTCTTATAGGCATTTTTTCTATAAGGTATCTCTTACCTTCTTTCTCCTCGAGCTGCCGTTTGGCAAGGCCGAGCTCTTGCCCGGTCCGCTCGAGGCCCTGCTTCAGGGCACCCACCTCCGCAGTCAGTGCGGCGGTGGCCAGCAGCGAAGCCTGCATACATATATTGACTCCTTTTTAGTTAGACTCCTGCGATATTTAATAGATCCTCTATTCGGCTTTTCTTTCCAAACGCCAAACAGAGCATCAGGGGCTACTGTCTATGCGGTAATATTTTTACATATTTTTACTTACCTCGAAGCCTGTTAGAAGGCTAGCACAAGCTTCAGTTAGTCCGCTTTTGGCGGACCGAACCTTCTGGACCACCGTACTCATGATGGTATGGTGCTCCTCGTCGATGGAGGCGCCCTTAAGCACCTCCAGCAGATTGTCCGGCGCCTCCGGTTGGACGGAGGACGCCGGCTCAATAGGCTTGCTCCTCTTGGCAGGAGTTCGCCTGCCGCGGTCCAGAATCGTCGATGATTCTGGCGCGGTGTCCGGCCTAAAGCCGGACTTGGAGCCCTGGGGGGTCTTGTCCCCTTTACTCCTGGAGTCCGGGAGGTCGCCTCGCGGCTCCTCCTAGACCACCTCCTCTTGCCCCGGAGCTTGTCGCGACGCCACTTCGGCGTCATTCGCAGCACAGGGGGAGGCAGCGGGCGAAACTGAATTCACGTCCGATGAATCCAGGGAGCCGCTCGATGACTCGTCGAGCCCGTCCTTGGGTGGGCTGCATGATTATATTCGACATTAGGGAAAGCTGCGCAACAAAAGGAATATCATGAGTTACTCTGGTATCCGAACACTTAAGATTTTGCCGGACGCTTGGCCCTGTCCGACCACTCCTCTTCATCCTTGTCGGCGCCGGGGGCGTAGTCCGGCAGAGAGGTTTTCCTCTTCTTGGACCCTTCGGCCTCCCCTACTAAGGCGGCCTTCCTCTTCTTTCCTCCCCCTGCTGGAGGGGAGAGGTCTCTTCTTCCTCCTCCTCGTCTTCACGGGAGGAGTGCGTCTCGGACTCATCGGACGACGAGTCCGACACCATCATATGCCGGGAAATCTTTGGAGTCCCCGTGGCCTTCTTCTTCTTGGCCTTCTTCTCCAGCACCACATAAGGTGCCGGAACCAGCAGCTTCATTAGGAGAGCAGGGACTGGGTCTTCGGGCAAGGGAGCCGGACAGTTAATCAGTCCGGACTTCGCCTGCCAATCCTGTCAAAGGTGAGGGAGTTTAGATCCCGCATAGAATCAAACTATGAAGAAAACTTAACATCCTGTAAAAGATGAAAATATTTTACCTCGCCAGCAGGACGCTGCGAGCTGAATCCACGGTCTTCGGAGGCGGATGTGGGAGCCTCGGCGCCTTTGGTTAGCCCCTTCCAGACATCTTCGTACGTCGTGTCGAAGAGCCTGCTCAGAGTTCGGTGCTGCGCCGGGTTGAACTCCCACAAATTGAAGTCCCGTTCTTGACACGGAAGGATCCGGTGGACGAGCATGACCTGGACTATGTTGACAAGCTTGAGTTGCTTGTTCACCAGGGACTGGATGAATTTTTGCAGTCCGCTCACCTCTTCTTCGTCTCCCCACGACAAGCCCGTCTCCTTCCAGGACGTGAGCCGCGTAGGGGGTCCGGATCGGAATTCAGGGGCTGCGATCCACTTCAGATCGCGTGGCTCGGTGATGTAAAACCACCCTGACTGCCACCCCTTCAAGGTCTCCACAAAGGAGCCCTCGAGCCATAGGACGTTGGCTATTTTGCCCGCCATGGCACCTCCTTACTCCGCCTGGTTGCCGCGCACCACCTTTGGCTTGACGTTGAAGGTCTTGAGCCAGAGGCCGAAATGGGGGCGGATGCAGAGGAAAGCCTCGCACACGACGATAAACGCCGAGATATTGAGGATGAAGTTCGGGGCCAGATCATGGAAATCTAGGCCATAGTAGAACATGAGCCCGCGGACAAATGGGTGGAGAGGAAAACCCAGTCCGCGGAGGAAGTGGGGAAGAAATACTACCCTCTCATGGGGCCTTGGGGTCGGGAGAAGCTGCCCTTCCTCAGGAAGCCGGTGCGCGATGTCTTTGGACAGGTATTCGGCCTTCCTTAGCCTTTTGACATGGCCCTCTGTGACGGAGGAGACCATCCACTTGCCTCCCGCTCCGGACATTGTTGGAGAAGGTTGAGGTAGGAAGTGCGGGCTTGGGCGCTGGAGCTCGGGTGCGCAGAAGGTGGATAGGCAAAGGAGGAAGAAGGCGTAGGTAAAAAGGTGGATCCTTATCCCCTTATATGAGCGGATGCGACTATGCGTCCCCACCAGCCTAGTAAAACTCACTTGCCTCCCAAGCGCCGTGATAAATGGCACGGTTGGGTTACCCACGTCCGTATTGATGAGAATCCCATAAATGGGGGACACGATCTCTGCTTTGACAAGACGTGCCAAGGAAACCGCCTCGCAAAACACGCTGAGGTGGAAAAGTGAAAACAATTTGAATAAAGGCTTGGCCGTAGTGTGATGTCACGCTGTGGAATACGTCAGCAGATTAGATTTGTGTTAATATTATTCTCTCTGTGGCAATACGTGGAAACTTATTTTTGCAGAGCCGGACACTACTCTTGGTGTTTACAAACTTTTATGAAGAATTTGGAGGAGGAACCCGCCTTGCAATGCCGAAGACAATCTACGCGCCGGACTCGTCGTCATTGAAGCCTGGTTTAGGGGCTACTGAGGGAGTCCTGGATTAGGGGGTGTTCGGGTAGCCGGACTATACCTTCAGCCGGACTCCAGGACTATGAAGATACAAGATTGAAGACTTCGTCCCGTGTCCGGATGGGACTTTCCTTGGCGTGGAAGGCAAGCTTGGCGATGCGTATATTCAAGATCTCCTACCATTGTAACCGACTTTTTGTAACCCTAACCCTCTCCGGTGTCTATATAAACCGGAGGGTTCTAGTCCGTAGGACAACTTCATCATACAGCAATCATACCATATGTTAGCTTTTAGGGTTTAGCCTCCTTGATCTCGTGGTAGATCTACTCTTGTACTACCCATATCATCAATATTAATCAAGCAGGACGTAGGGTTTTACCTCCATCAAGAGGGCCCAAACCTGGGTAAAACATCGTGTTCCTTGCCTCCTGTTACCATCCGGCCTAGACGCACAGTTCGGGACCCCCAACCCGAGATCCGCCGGTTTTGACACCAACAATGGCACTCGGGCCCTAGTGACAGGCATTAAGCATAGCAAAGTCATAGCAACATCAATCTCAGAACATAGTGGATACTAGGTGTCGGTGTACTAGAGTAGGGGTACCCTAGTATCCCGAACTTGTGCACGGGCAGTCGCAGCATCCCGCGGCAAGGCTTGCCGGGTGACCGCCAAGGTCCTCCGTGGTTCCTTTGGAGCCATTCAAGAACAAAGTATCCAAGTCAAGACCCCGACAAGAGGAGCTCGCCGGGAAGACCAACCAAGGCACTTCAAGACCCCGGCAAGAGGAGCTTGCCGGGAAGGCCAACCAAGGCAAGGCGTTTAAGGAGACAAGACTCCGGCAAGAGGAGCTTGCCGGGAAGGCCAACCAAGGCACCTCAAGGAACTTGCCGCGGTGCGCCTCGCATCCCGGCAAGGCCCGGTGAGCGACAAGCTCCCAGACGCGACAAGACAACGACCGCGGCAAGGCGCTTGCCGCGGCGAGCCACCACTCTGTGCCCGCGCTCCAGCACATCCACCAACGTGTCGCTCTGGGACCCTTCCGGGCGTGCGTGGCGGGAGGCTGTGCAGCCAGCGGTGTGCAGTGGCAAGCGGCGCTGACAAGATTGCCATCGTGGCGAGCGGTGGCATCCCTGACGGTCCCTTTTGCACTATTTAGGCGACACAGACGGGCATTTAATGTCCTTGTCCCCTGCCGTCAGGGTTAGGTATGATACACTGTAGCAGGTAGCTGTACCTACCGCAGCACCTTTCCATTTTTACCCTTTGCCTCCGTTGCCACCTGTCGGTGACCCCTTGAGCATATAAAAGGAGTCCCGTGCGCAACGAAGAGGGGGTTAGCTGGTTCAGAGAACACTCACGCTCGGTCTCATTAGCTGCTGGTGTGTACTGTAGCACTCCACGCTCCGGAGCAAGAACTCAATACAAACCACAAAGCAGGAGTAGGGTTTTACGCATCCGTGCGGCCCGAACCTGGGTAAACCACTCGTGTGCTTCGCCTCGATCCGCTCTTTGCACGACCTCCGCCCCCACCGAACCGAAAGGGACTCGGTCCGCTGGTCCCAGAGGTGTTCGTGGATTAGTCCCCCGACATCTTTGGCGCGCCAGGTAGGGGGCGTCGAGGTTGTGTGAACCAGATCCGGCATTCGCGTGAGCTAGATCTTCGTCACCTTCATCAACATGCCGCCGAAGAAGAAGGCTTCGGAGGCGGCTGCTCCGTCCGCGCCTTACCCACCACCGCCGGAGCAAACGGCTGATTGGGCAGACGCTGGCGGAAGAACGGGCGTCGACGAGGGAGCTCATGGTGCTTCCAGGTCCAAGGACAAGGCTGCGCTGCCCATCGGCGGCGTAGCTGGCTCCCACAACGACCGGGCGCACTCCAAGACCTCGGCGTCCGTACATGCACCGCGCCCATCTCAGGAGTCGCGGGACCGGCAGCGTTATGGTACTCACGGCACCATGCGTTTGCTGGACCAAGATCGAGCTGGCGGATCCCGGGGTGCTCAAGACCAGCATGCACGCCAACATGCTGGCACGGGCGAGGCACGGTCGCCTGGACGGGACACTGCTCCTTCTAACATAGTTAGAAGTCCGAGCATATCCCGCTCCTCGCACCGTTCGCCACCGCCACCCACCACTGCGGCAGAAGCTTTGGCGCGAGCTCAACTGCTCCTAGATTACCCTCCAATGGCGGACAAGATCGACGACTGGAGGGCCACCATTCAGAATCTCATCGGCTTCGCCAGCGGCGACACCCAACGGCAGCCAAGCACGACAAGTCAGCCAGGCACGAGCCGGTGGTGACAAGACCGGTGGGGGTGCAACCACTGTGCATTCCCCGTCCCGAAGGCCAAGATCGCCGACTCGCCGGATCCACCTCGACAGTGACTCCACTGCGTCATCAGATCCACGAGCTCGCCGCGATCAGCGCCAAGTTCTTCATGAACGATAGCAAGAAGACGCTCGTACCCGCATCGAGCGCCGAAGAGAAGCGCGACGTCAATCAGACTAGTGCGCTGGGCCCTCTGTCGACATGCATGCGCCATGGGAACCAGACGACTTGCCGTACGTGGTAGGTTGCCCTGCGTTCACTCGTGAGCTGCGGCAAGTCCAGTGGCCCAACATGAAGAATTTCAAGCCAGATGTACCAGAGAAGTACGACGGCAAGTCGCATCCGTCGGAGTTCCTCATCATCTACACCATCGCGGTGCATGCTGCCGGGGGACGGGACGACAAGATCCTTGCCAACTACTTCCCGCTGGTGCTCAAGCCCAACGTCAGGTCCTGGCTCATGCACTTGCCGGACAACTCCATATCCTCCTGGGCAGACCTTTGCCATCAGTTTGTCGGCGCCTTTACAGGCAGTCACAAACCCCATGGCCAAGAGAGTGACCTTCATCTGCTCGCCCAGAAGGAAGGAGAGCCCCTGCGCAAGTACATCCAGAGGTTCAGCCATGTACAGCACAACATCCCAGATGTCCACCCTGCCGCGGTCATCAGCGCGTTCCATCAGAACATGCGTAACCGTAGGATGCGGGAGGAGATGGCGATGTGCAAGATCAGAGACGTCAGTGAGCTGTATGCCCTGGCCGACAAGTGTGCACGTGCTGAGGAAGGGAGGAAACTCCCTGGAGAGAATGCAGGAGCAGGAGAATCTGACAGCGAGGATGCTGCCCCGGCAAAGAAAAACCACCGGCGGAACAGGAAGAAGAAAGGCAAAGATGTGCTAGTCGTTGAGCAGTCCGACAACGAAGGTGACGCCAAGAAAGCGAAAGTTGGTAGCTCCGGCAAGGAGATTGCCGCATGCACCAACTGCCAGGCTGTGGCAGTCGCCGACAAGCAGGACGGCACCGACAAGCAATACTGCAAGATTCACCGCACCAAGGGCCATGACCTCCAGAGCTGCAAGAAGGTCGAACAGCTTGTCCAGCAGCAAAAAGCTGAGTACGAGCGACGCAACAAGGAGAGGCCCCAAGGTGGCGATGGAGAATCCGGAAAGAAGCGCGCCGGCCGAGGAGGACGCCGCGGCAAGGCCAAGCAGCGGCAAGGAGACAGACCTCCCCGCGGCCGCGACAAGGATGAAGACGACGACGACAATGAAGACATGGATGATGTCGAGACCAGTGAGCAGGAGTTCCAGAAAGCCACAGAGGTCTTGTGCGTTGACGGCGGTGCATCTCTGCATACTTCTCACCGCCAACTCAAGCAGTGGGTGCGGGAAGTCAATGCGGCGAAGCCAGCTATCGAGTCACGCAAGCTTCTGAAATGGTCCAGCACGCCTATCATCTTTGACATTGAGGACCACCCTGATCGCACAACTGCGGTTGGGTGCTTGCCGATGTTGGTTTCACCAACTATCTGCAACCTCAAGGTCACTAAGATGTTAGTTGACGGCGGGGCCGGCTTGAACCTGATCTCCTCCGCGGTACTCCAGAAACTCCAGATCCCTGACAGCGAGCTCGAAGAGACCGGCACATTCCAAGGAATCAACCCGGGAAGGAGCAAGCCGAAGGGGAAGGTCACGCTGCCAGTAACATTTGGCAGTGAGCTGAACTTCAGGACTGAGAGGGTCACTTTTGACGTTGCCGATATTCCATTGCCTTACAATGGGATACTTGGTCGTCCAGCACTCGCCAAGTTCATGGCAGCCTCTCACTATGCATACAACATGCTGAAGATGCCAGGCCCGATAAGCGTCATCTCTGTCCCCGGCGAGAAGAAGGATGCTCTTATCTGCGCCGACAAGATCTACCGGGAAGCGGCAACCGCAACAGATCGCAAGTCACTTGCCACTGAAGCTCCCGGGGGGAAGAAGAAGACCAAGTCCGGCAAGAGTTCTGATGCCCACTCCGGCAAGCGCACCTCTTCGGAGTGCTGCGCTGCCGTCGAGGACGCACCATCGAGCTCCACCGGCAAGTGTAAGAAGGCAATGGCAGCTCCGCCAGAGACGAAGAAGGTGTCCGCCAAGGAGGACGACACTGGTGGTACCTTCACCATCAGTGCCACTCTCGACCCTAAATAGGAAGGCGCGCTCATTGCTTTCCTGCGGGCGAACGTCGACGTGTTTGCGTGGCAACCGTCTGACATCCCCGGTGTTCCCAGGAAAGTAATTGAGCACCACCTTGCCGTTTGTCCTCATGCGCGGCCCGTCAAGCAGAAGATCAGGAAGCAAGCAGTGGAGCACCAAGAATTCATTGCAGAAGAGATCAAGAAGTTGGAAGCAGCAGGCCTTGTCAGAGGAGTGCTCCATCCTACGTGGTTGGCCAATCCTGTAGTCGTGCGCAAGGCAAATGGGAAATGGAGACTTTGTATCGATTTTACCGATGTTAACAAAGCTTGTCCCAAAGACCCATTTCCTTTGCCGCGCATTGACCAGATTGTTGACTCCACAGCCGGATGTGATTTGCTTTCATTTCTTGACGCATATTCAGGATACCATCAGATCTTCATGGCAGAAGAGGATGAGGAGAAGACCGCATTTATTACTCCATGTGGCACGTACTGTTTCATACGGATGCCTTTCGGATTAAAAAATGTTGGTTCAACATTTGCAAGAGTAGTCCATGTCGCCCTTGAGCCACAAATACACAGAAATGTGGAAGCCTATATGGATGACATAGTGGTCAAGAGCAAGGACAAGGCAACTCTGATCCAAGATTTAGACGAGACCTTTGCAAATCTGCGCAAGATCAGCCTCAAACTCAACCCAGAGAAGTGTGTGTTTGGAGTCCCCTCCGACAAGCTTCTCGGGTTCTTCGTGTCTCAGCGGGGAATTGAAGCCAATCCCGACAAGATCAAGGCCATTGAGCAGATTGAAGCACCAAAGCGCGTCAAGGATGTACAAAGACTTGCCGGTTGCGTGGCTGCTCTCAGCAGGTTTATCTCTAGGTCTGCTGAGCGCGCCCTGCCGTTTTTCAAATTATTGAAAAAGGCAGGTCCAATGAAATGGACTTCGGAAGCGGAGGCTGCGCTGCAAGACTTGAAGAGATACCTGTCCTCCCCTCTGATACTTGTCGCACCTAAGCCACAAGAGAAGTTGCTGCTGTATATAGCGGCAACCAATCAAGTGGTTAGTGCTGCGTTAGTAGCAGAGAGGGAGGCGGATGACTAGCTAGCAACCACGACAAGCGCATCCAGCGACAAGCAAGGGGCTTCCCCGGCAAGCTCTGGTCCCGACAAAGATGGATCTACGCAGATGCGCGAGGAGATACAAAAGAAAATGGTGCAGCGCCCAGTTTACTTTGTCAGTTCCCTTCTGCAGGGGGCTAGGTCAAGGTACTCTGGCGTGCAGAAATTGCTTTTCGGCCTTCTCATGGCCTCCAGAAAGCTGCGCCATTACTTCCAAGCACATGAGATCACAGTTGTCACTCGCTTTCCGCTGAAGAGGATACTACAGAATCCAGAAGCAACATGCAGGATTGTTGAGTGGGCACTGGAACTGTCAAGCTTTGGCCTCAAGTTTGAGAGTACTTCAACTATCCGGAGCAGAGCATTGGCAGAATTTATAGTAGAATGGACGCCAACACCAGATGAAGAAATTCCAGAAATGAGCATCCCCGACAAGGAAGCAAGCAAAGAGTGGCTGATGTACTTTGATGGTGCCTTTTCGCTGCAAGGCACCGGCGCTGGTGTGCTGCTTGTCGCACCCACCGGAGAGCACCTCAAGTACGTAGTCCAGATGCACTTTCCCAAGGAGCAAGCAACTAACAATACTGCAGAGTATGAAGGCTTGCTTGCCGGTCTCAGGATCGCAGTAGACCTTGGGATCAAGAAGCTCATTGTCAGGGGTGACTCGCAGCTTGTCGTCCGCCAAGTGAACAAGAGTTATCAGAGTCCGTTGATGGAAGCCTACGTCGACGAAGTGAGAAAGCTAGAAGAGCACTTTGACGGCCTGCAGATGGAACATGTTCCAAGAGCTTAGAACGCCATTGCCGATGGCATGTCAAAATGCGCTGCACTTAAGTGACATGTGGAACCAGGGATCTTTGTGCTCAAGCTGACTCAACCGTCCGTAATGTCATCAACTGGACAGAGCAAGAAGAGGAAGTTGATTTCTGGTGACTATTTTTTGGCAGAGCTTCCCGAAGCCGCCGCCAAGAAGGTCCCCAAGATCAACGCCAAGAGCGCTGAGGAGCAATCTGCTCTGGCAAGCCCTAGGGTTTGTTCCGTTGAAGCAGAAGCTCCCGGCAAGTTTTGCTCCGGCAAGCTTGCCAGGGAACGTCAAGCTCCAGCAGAGCCGCAGGTTCTTGCCGTAGAAGCGGATGTTCCCGCAGCAACAGATTTGCCTTGCGCTGAGGAGCAATCTGCTCCGGAAAACCCTAGGGTTTGTTCCGTCGAAGCAGAAGCTCCTGACAAGTTTTGCTCCGGCAAACTTGCCGGGAAACGTCAAGCTCCGGCGGAGCCGCAGGTTTTCGCCGTGGAAGCAGATGTTCCCGCAGCAGCAAATTTGCCTTTAGTCCTTGTTGTCGAGCCACAAGCTCCAGCATGGGCACAGCAGATTGTCCGTTTCCTTCAGACAGGAGAACTTCCCGAAGAGCAAGAAGAAGCGGAAAGAGTAGCCCGGCAGTCAAGTATGTACCAGTTTGTCGACAAGACACTGTATAGAAGAAGACTCAACGGTGTGAAATTGAAGTGTATTCACCGGGAAGACGGACAAAAGCTGTTGGCAGAGATACATGGAGGCATATGTGGTCACCACATTGGCGCACGAGCACTTGTCGGCAAAGCATTCCGGCAAGGTTTCTTTTGGCCGACAGCCCTCCAGGATGCAACTGCACAAGTAACCAAGTGTGAAGCGTGCCAGTTCCATTCCAAGCAGATACACCAACCAGCTCAAGCTCTCCAGACGATCCCTTTATCCTGGCCATTTTCGATCTGGGGGCTCGACATCCTCGGCCCCTTTCCCCGAGCAGTCGGGGGCTTTGAGTACTTGTACGTCGCAATCGACAAGTTCACAAAGTGGCCAGAAGTGGAACCAGTGAGGAAGGTGACAGCACAGTCAGCAGTCAAGTTCTTCAGGTCGATTGTTTGCCGCTTCGGGATCCCTAACAGGATAATCACCGACAATGGTACGCAATTCACGAGCCGCACCTTCATGCAGTATGTCCAAGATCTTGGCGCCAAGGTCTGCTTCACTTCTGTTGCTCACCCGAGAAGCAACGGTCAAGCAGAGAGGGCAAATGCTGAAGTGCTACGCGGGCTCAAGACCAGGACTTTCGACAGGCTGCACAAGTGCGGAAGAAACTGGATTGAGGAGCTGCCGGTGGTTCTTTGGTCGATCAGAACGACGCCAAATCGAGCCACTGGACAGACACCTTTCGCTCTAGTCTATAGAGCAGAGGCAGTTATCCCCACGGAACTCGTATGCAGGTCACCTCGAGTGCTCGCTTATGATGAGCTTGAGCAAGAGCAGCTGCGACAAGATGACGCGCTGCTCCTTGAGGAGGACCGTCTTCAGGCTGCTGTGCGAGCTGCTCGCTACCAGCAAGCTTTGCGCCGCTACCATAGCCGCAAAGTTAACGCCAGAAGTCTCGAGGAAGGCGACCTTGTTCTTCGGCGCGTTCAGTCCGCCAAGAATTCCAACAAGTTGACACCGAAGTGGGAAGGCCCTTACCGGGTGAAACGAGTCACTAGGCCTGGCGCTGTCCGCCTTGAGACCGAAAATGCCATTCCGGTGAGCAACTCCTGGAACATTGAGCATCTTCGTAAGTTTTACCCGTAAGGCGCGGTTGCCGGAACCTGTTCCGGCAACCACCTTTTGTACAAGTCTTGCCGCTGTTGCATGTAATCCTTTGTACAAAGCCGGGCGCAGACCCCGTGCATAAGTAAAGCTCATGTGCTCCGCACATTTTGTCAATTTCATGCTCTCTATTTTTTGGCATATATGATCTGACACTTTGTGCAGCACCAACTCCACGGTAAGCGATAACGAGCCGTAAGGCTCCATATCTTTATTTTCTCTTCTTTCTTTTTCCTCAAGGAAAGGAAGGTTCCCTCGCCCACAAGTTTGCCGGGGAGGAAAGGAGAAGATAATGGTATGGGCCAGGCGTCGTTCAAGAAAATTCCGCCTTACCGGGAAGCAAACAACACAAAAGCTAAGTTGCCAAAGTTTGAGCAATTAGATTTTTTAATTTTTAAGTTATCTCCCTTGAACGACCGCACTTTGTATGGAAAACCTGTGCGCGGAGGAACCAACTCGTAGCTAGTTGCGCCCTTATTTTGTTTCGAGTCCGCTCAACAACTTAAGTGAGCTGCAACTAGTTGCGACAAGGTTTCTTGCCGGTAGCGGCACCGCCAGCAGGCTGCTGACGTTCCGCGCTCAGCGCTCGCGGCTCAGGTGCCTGCACCGGCAAGTTCCCTAAAAGCGTAGGGCGAAAACATACAAAGGGAGGAATCAAGTAAAGGGAATAACATTGCAATCATTACCCAGAATAAAGTTATATTACAAAGATAGCTTGTCGCGGCTCTAACAGACTGTTTGCATAACATGACAAACAGCGACAAGAGAAGAAGAAATGGGCGGCCTAATCTACGTGGTCGCCTTCGATCCTCTTGATCCCGCTCACCTTGTCCACAATGGGTGCGACAAGGGTCTTTAGCACCTCCAGATCAGCATCCGGCGGCAAGGTCTTGAGGACGTTGGTGAAGTTGAGGCCCGGATTGCGAAAGGCCACCTTCACCAACACTTTCTGAAGAGCTCCCGCGCAGATCTTGCGCGACTCGTCGGCCAGCTGCTTTGGGATCCTCTCCCGGAGTCGCTGGAGGGCCGTCGCCACGCCCTTGAAGAACAAGACGAGCTTGGCGCTGGGTTGGAGGTTCTCGTCGGAGGGATACCCGAGATCCTCCATCCCCAGCTGCGCCAGTTCCCTGTCAATGTCTGTGGCAGCGTTCAAAAGACTCTCCGTCCAGTGCTCCACAGTCTCCCTGAAGGCATTTTGGGTGGCGGCAACACTCTCTAGCAGCGCCTTGTCGGCCTTGATCTCCTCCCTCAAGGCCGCCTCCTGCTTCTTGGCGCTGTCCAATGTCTTGGTCAAAGCGGTCAGCTTCAACTCAAGATCCGTGTTGGAGTCCTTGGCGGCGCTGAGCTCATTGCTCTTCTCGGCGAGAGCGGCCTCCAGCTGCGCCACTTTCGTGTCCAACTCCTTCTTGGCGGCCTCGGCGGCGGCGGCAGCATCCTCTGCTTGCTTGAGGGCTCCGCCGAGTTTTTTCTCGCGCGCGGCAAGCTCCTCCTCGTGAGCGTCAAGATTGACCTTCCGCTGCGCCAGCTCGCCCTCCTCCGCGGATAGCTTCATAGCGGCAAGTCGCTGTTGCTCTTCGACTTCAGCCTTCTCGAGGAGGAAGGCCTTCTGCGCATCGGTGAGCTGCTCCCGCTCCTCCGCCAGGGACCGGAGGGCTTCCCGGTGGAAACCCCCAAGCTCCTCCGCGCGTTTCTCGATGTCTGCTCCCGCCTTCGCGACAAGCGCCTCGCGGGACTCCAGCTTGGCTTGCCGCGCGCGGTAGAGCGACACCAGCTTCCGCAGTAGCCGCTCCTCCTCAGGCTCGTTGCTGCTGCTCGGCGCGTCAACCACCGTCAACCCAGCGGAGGCGAGCACCTCCCCGTCGAAGGTCTCTCCCTCGACCGACGCCCTGGAGCTTGACGCCCAGGGGAGGTTGATGAAGACGTCATCGCCGGCCTTCAAGTAGATGCCCGGCTGGGGCTCCTCGGGGCTTGGTGCTGCGGCATCGGCGGACGGGTCGGCGGTCGGCATAGCGTCTGGCGCTCCTGCGGCCTCTGGGCCGTCAGTACGATCGCCAGACCCCTCGCCAGTTGCTGCGGCGGCAGCCTTGGCGGCCTCGGCGCCGGTGGGATCGCCAGCGCCGGCTGCTTCTTCGGCGGCGACCTCGGTCTCCATCTGCTCCGCAGCAGATGGGTCTGACAGCCGGCAAGGGGAGAAGAGTTAAGCAAAATCAAGCAAAAACCCAGGAAGATCAAGAGAAGAAGCACCCAAGGGAAGTTTTACAGCAAAAGGATTACCTGTGCCAGTTTCTGCAGTCAGGTTCTCCGCCGTCGGAGGGCCGCTGGCACTGTCCCTTGCTGGAGAACCCTCCCTTGTCGGAGACTTCTCCCTTACCGGAAAGCCCTCCCTCGTCGGAGGACTCTCCCTTGGCTCCTGGTGGGGCTGCTCTGCTCCTATAGAAATCAGCAATCAAATATCAGCAAAGACTAGTACCCATGTGCGCCTCGCAGCGGAAAGTAGATCATACACTTACGCTGGGGGCTGCTTTGGAGAAAAGTCGCCGGGTCCGGCAAGGTTGTCTCGGGCGCGCCACCTGTTGTCGCAGTAGGCTCGTCCTCGATGACGATCACCGGGACCTTATCTCTCTTTGCCGCTCTCTGGGCCAGAGTCCTAAAAAGGAACAAGTTTAGAGTCAAGCAAATGAGATGCAAGAAAAACAGCAAGGATTGAAGAACTACAAGTACAGCAAGAGAAGCTTACTCTTCTTCTTCTTCCTCATCGGAGCTGAACGCGGAGAAGTCGAAGTCCGACGCGCGCCCGGCGTGAGGAGGCGGAGGAGAAGCTTCCCTTGGCCGCTTGGCGGGAGCAGTGGCGGTGTTCTGAGACGACCCCGCCCCAGCTGCTGGCGCGGCGTGAGCAGCAGCAGGAACTGAAGCGGTGGTCCGGCTAGATCCCGCTCCAGTTGCCGTCGCAGCATGAGGCGCTCCCGCGGCAACAGTGTTTGCCGCGGTGGAGCATGTCACGCGGCGCGGCGACTGTTGACCCGCTTGCCGCTCCGCTACATCACCGGCCTTGCGGAGACGCCTTCTTGGTGGGGATGAAGGCTCTGCTTGCGGCGAGCTGCCCGAAGATGAGGAGGAAGAGGAGTTGATTTACAGCGAGCCGCTCGTGTCCTTGGTGGGCTCGCTCGGCTCGGCGTCACGCCCGGCAAGCTCCTTCTTGCCGGCGGGCTCCCCTCGCTCGGCACGGCTTGCCGCTTCTGCTGCATCTTCCTCCTCCACGGTGAATCCAAAATCGCCCGCAGCTGCGGCTGCCGCTGCCTCTTCCAGCCTAGTGGCAATGAGCGCCATCTCTGCATCGGTGGTGTCGTGGGTGAGGCTGTCCTTGTCGTCGGAGCGGATCGGCACTTCCACAAAGTCATCAAAGAACTGCTGCACGACGTCGTCCGCAGGCTCCTCCCAAGTTGGCACAATCCCATGCGAGTCGCACTCCGGCATCATTGCACGGATGCGGTCGAGCGAGGAATTGTTGCACAGCGGAACAACTCCCCCCGGCAACCTGAACACCTCGGGATGTTGGGGGTCATACTTGAACAGCTCCTGCAGCATCGCGTTGAGCTCCAGGACAGTGAAGTTGATGTTGAGGCCCGGCCACAACCTCATGATATCTGCCGCATTCTTGAACTCCCAGGCAGGTCTTCCTCGTTCCTGCAGGGGGGCGATGCAGCGGCGAAGAAAGTCTGCGCCAACAGCGCCTACAGTAAGCCCGGCAAGCCTGAGGCGTAGGATCCTGGTGACGGCAATCTTCAGCCTGTTGTCTTCCGGGGCCACGTCACTCCAATCGCTGCCGCGTGCTACCGGGGTTTGGCGCCGGGTGGTGAATGGCTGCGGGTTCTCCTCGTCAATCCAGCACCAGTCTGCTCTCCACTCCTCCCACTTGCCGCGGAATTCCCCCTCCAGATAAGTTTCCTTCTTGCCAGCCCTCGAGATCCAGGCGATTCCGCCGGATAAAGGCTCTCCTCTCTCTACTCGGGGTATGAAGAAATGGCGGAAGAGGGCTACACTGCGGTGGACTCCGACAAAGTTTTCGCAGAGATGTGTGAAAACTGCCATGGTCAGAACGGCATTGGGGGTGAAGTCAAGGAGGTGGAATCCGTAGGTATTCATGATGTCGCAGAAGAATTCAGAGAAAGGGGGGCAGAGCCCGCAGTAGAAGAACAATGCGAAGAAAGGGTATCCGTTTGGGGCCTTCTTCCAAGCGGCGGCGGGAAGTACCTTCGTGCGCGGATGCGCACGCGTCTCCGTCGACCAGAAAAGGTAGTAGTTATCCCTCAGCTCCTTTGCGGCAAGCTTGGGTGGGAAGACGACCTGCTCCTTCCGCAGCGCCGCAAGCTGCTGCGCCTCGGTCGACTTCACGACCTTCCCCTTGTCGGCTTTTGGAGCCATGGCGGAAGTGGTGGAGGAGGTCGACGGTGTTGGTGGTGCTGGTGGCGATGGGGGGCGGAGCGGTGCTCTCTCTCTCTCTCAGCTTTGGGAAAGCGAGGGAGCGGTAGAGATTTCTGAGATTGGAAGCAGCAACGAGCGAATGGGCGAACTTCCCCTGTTTCCCCTGCTTATAAAGGGGGGGGACGTTCCGCATTTCCGAATAAAGAAACCACCCACGATCTCTCCCACGACGCCGCATTCAACGCGTGCCGTTCGGGGAGGGCGCGGCGGATACGGAGAGAGATACGGCGTAATCTAGGCCGCGCGTGCCCGTGCCCTGTTTTGGGCCTGGCCCAACAGCACTCGGCACCGTGTATGGCCCAGGCCCGGGGGCTCCTATCGGTGTACTAGAGTAGGGGTACCCTAGTATCCCGAACTTGTGCACCGGCAGTCGCAGCATCCCGCGGCAAGGCTTGCCGGGTGACCGCCAAGGTCCTCCGTGGTTCCTTTGGGAGCCATT
The DNA here is from genome assembly GCF_002162155.2 of Triticum dicoccoides. Lineage (NCBI taxonomy): Eukaryota > Viridiplantae > Streptophyta > Magnoliopsida > Poales > Poaceae > Triticum > Triticum dicoccoides. The sequence goes on along the minus strand of NC_041382.1, from coordinate 770,356,537 downwards.
CCAGAACAAAGTATCCAAGTCAAGACCCCGGCAAGAGGAGCTCGCCGGGAAGACCAACCAAGGCACTTCAAGACCCCGGCAAGAGGAGCTTGCCGGGAAGGCCAACCAAGGCAAGGCGTTTAAGGAGACAAGACCCCGGCAAGAGGAGCTTGCCGGGAAGGCCAACCAAGGCACCTCAAGGAACTTGCCGCGGCGCGCCTCGCGTCCCGGCAAGGCCCGGTGAGCGACAAGCTCCCGGACGCGACAAGACAACGACCGCGGCAAGGCGCTTGCCTCGGCGAGCCACCACTCTGTGCCCGCGCTCCAGCACATCCACCAACGTGTCGCTCTGGGACCCTTCCGGGCGTGCGTGGCGGGAGGCTGTGCAGCCAGCGGTGCGCAGTGGCAAGCGGCGCTGACAAGATTGCCATCGTGGCGAGCGGTGGCGTCCCTGACGGTCCCTTTTGCACTATTTAGGCAACACGGACGGGCATTTAATGTCCTTGTCCCTTGCCGTCAGGGTTAGGTATGATACACTATAGCAGGTAGCTGTACCTACCGCAACACCTTTCCATTTTTACCCTTTGCCTCCGTTGCCACCTGTCGGTGACCCCTTGAGCATATAAAAGGAGGCCCGTGCGCAACGAAGAGGGGGTTAGCTGGTTCAGAGAACACTCACGCTCGGTCTCGTTAGCTGCTGGTGTGTACTGTAGCACTCCACGCTCCCGAGCAAGAACTCAATACAAACCACAAAGCAGGAGTAGGGTTTTACGCATCCGTGCGGCCCGAACCTGGGTAAACCGCTCGTGTGCTTCGCCCCGATCCGCTCTTTGCACGACCTCTGCCCCCGCCGAACCGAAAGGGACTCGGTCCGCCGGTCCCATAGGTGTTCGTGGATTAGTCCCCCGACACTAGGGATCAAACCCTAACAAAACTAACTGATTACATGATAAATCTCATCCAACCCATCACCGTCTAGCAAGCCTACGATGGAATTACTCACACACGGCAGTGAGCATCATGAAATTGGTGATGGAGGATGGTTGATGATGACGATGGCGACAGATTCCCCTCTCCGGAGCCCTGAACGGACTCCAGATCAGCCCTCCTAAGAGAGTTTAGGGCTTGGCGGCGGCTCCGTATCGTAAAACGCGATGAATCCTTCTCTCCTAGTTTTTTCTCCCTGAAAGTGAGTATATGGAGTCCAGGTTGAGGTCGGTGGAGCGCCAGGGGGCCCTCAAGGCAGGGGGCGCGCCCAGGGGGCAGGCGCGCCCCACCCTCGTGGACAGGTGTGGCACCCCCTGACGTGGATCTTCCTTCCAATATTCATTATATATTCCAAAATAATTCTCCATTGATTTTCAGGTCATTCCGAGAACTTTTATTTCTGCACAAAAATAACACCATGGCAATTCTGCTAAAAACAGTGTCAGTCCGGGTTAGTTCCATTCAAATCATGCAAGTTAGAGTCCAAAACAAGGGCACAAGTGTTTGGAAAAGTAGATATGACGGAGATGTATCAACTCCCCCAAGCTTAAACCTTTGCTTGTCCTCAAGAAATTCAGTTGATAAACTGAAAGTGATAAAGAAAAACTTTTACAAACTCTGTTTGCTCTTGTTGTTGTAAATATGTAAAGCCAGCATTCAAGTTTTCAGCAAAGATTATGAACTAACCATATTCACAATAACATTAAGTTCTCATGTTTACTCATATCAATGGCATAATCAACTAGCGAGCAATAATAATAAATCTCGGATGACAACACTTTCTCAAAACAATCATGATATGATATGACAAGATGGTATCTCGCTAGCCCTTTTTGAGACCGCAAAACATAAATGCAGAGCACCTTTAAAGATCAAGGACTGACTAGACATTGTAATTCATGGTAAAAGAGATCCACTCAAGTCATACCCAATGTAAACTAATAGTAATGAATGCAAATGACAGTGGTGCTCCCCAACTGGTGCTTTTTTAATAAGAGGATGATGACTCAACATAAAAGTAAATAGATAGGCCCTTCACAGAGGGAAGCAGGAATTTGTAGAGGTGCCAAAGCTCGGTTTTGAAATAGATATGAATAATATTTTGAGCGGTATACTTTCATTGTCAACATAACAACCAAGAGATGGCGATATCTTCCATGCTACACACATTATAGGCGGTTCCCAAACAGAATGGTAAGGTTTGTACCCCCCTCCACCAACAAGCATCAATCCATGGCTTGCTCGAAACAACGAGTGCCTCCAACTAACAACAGTCCCGAGGGAGTTTTGTTTGCAATTATTTTGATTTGATTTGCATAAAGCCTGGGACTGGGCATCCTGGTGACCAGCCATTTTCTCGTGAGTGAGGAGCGGAGTCCACTCCTCTTGAGAATAACCCACCTAACATGGAAGATACAGACATCCCTAGTTGATACATGAGCTATTCAAGCATACAAAATAGGATATTTATTTGAAGGTTTAGAGTTTGGCACATACAAATTTACTTGGAACGGCATGTAGATACCGTATATAGGTAGGTATGGTGGACTCATATGGAATAACTTTGGGGTTTATGGAATTGGATGCACAAGCAGTATTCACGCTTAGTACAGGTGAAGGCTAGCAAAAGACTGGGAAGCGACCAGCTAGAGAGCGACAACAGTCATGAACATGCATTAAAATCAATCAACACCTAATGCAAGCATGAGTAGGATATAATGCACCATGAACATAAATGTCGTAGAGGCTATGTTGATTTTGTTTCAACTGCATGCGTGAACATGTGCCAAGTCAAGCCACTTGAATCATTCAAAAGAGGATACCACCCTATCATACCACATCACAACCATTTTAATAACATGTTGGCATGCAAGGTAAACCATTATAAGCTCCTAGCTAATTAAGCATGACATAAGCAACTATAATCTCTAATTGTCATTGCAAACATGTTTATTAATAATAGGCTGAATCAGGAACGATGAACTAATCATATTTACAAAAACAAGAGAGGTCGAGTTCATACCAGCTTTGCTCATCTCAATAAGTTCATCATATAAACATCATTATCGCCTTTCACTTGCACGACCGAATAGTGTGGATAATAATAATAGTGCACGTGCATTGGACTAAGCTGGAATATGCAAGCATTCAATTCAACAGAGAAGACAAGGTAATATGGGCTCTTTATCAGATCAACGATAATGCATATAAGAGCCACTTTAACATTTTAATTATGGTCTTCTCCTCTCGACCCCAAAGAACAAGAAAGAAATAAAACTATTTACACGGGAAAGCTCCCAACAAGCAAAATAAGAATGAGAAATCTTTTTGAGTTTTCTTTTTAATTACTACTACAAGCATGGAAAGTAAACTAATTAAAAACTACAACTATTTTTTTGGTTTTTCTTAAGGTTTATTAAACACACAAGAGGAAAGCATAAAAAGGAAAATAAACTAGCATGGATGATACAAAGAAAAAGTATGAGCACCGACAACTAGCAATGAATGTGTGAACATGAATGTAATGTCGGTGAGAGATACGTACTCCCCCAAGCTTAGGCTTTTGGCCTAAGTTGGTCTATGGCCATGGCTGGCCTGACAGATATCCAAAGTGATAGTTGGGGTCGTACTGAGATGCAGCAGCTATTGCCTCATGAGCTGCCGCTTGGAGACGGGCCGTCTCTGTCCTCCTCTTATACTCGTCCCTGGTTATAACATATCTCCCTTTTGTGTGAAAGTCAAAGAAAGCAGGAGCAGGGAGAGCGACGTGATAGGTGTGTCGTCTGTCAAAGATTAGTAGGTACTGGAGGAACTGATCGTTCCTCTCAACAAACTTATGACGAACCATGGCCTCATAATCCAAATAAACAAGAGGCAACTCAATATCATACCCACGTATGGGTACACCAAGAAAATTAGCTAGACGGGTTGCATAAATTCCACCGAAGAAATCTCCACTAAATCTATTATTATGCAACCTACGTGCAACAATGGCTCCCAAATTATAATGTCTATCTTCTAATACAGCACTCCTGAGAACACTGAGGTCAGGGACACACATGTGAGCTTCATCCTTACCATTTATGCACCTACCTATGAAGAGAGCAAAATAATGTATAGCAGGAAAATGAATGTTCCCTATGGTAGCTTGCGTTATGTCTCTAGATTCCCCCACAATTATACTAGCAAGAAAATCTCTAAATTCAGATTTGCGAGGTTCATTAGGACTACCCCATTGTGGAAGTTTGCAAGCAGTTTCAGAATCCTCTAAGTCCATAGTATAAGAATTTTCATAGAGATCAAACATGACAGTTTGAGAATTGCGTGATGATGAAAATTCAAACCTCCTCACAAAGGAATCAGTGAGATAGTGGTACTGGCGGCATTTGTCTGCCTCAAAGCTCTCAATATCAGCATTACGCACATATGCGATGAATTCTTCCTTGATTCCTGCTCGATGCATAAGGTCCTCTGAAGGCCATTCACAAGCCCGCACTTGAGCTTCCCTCGGTGGTTCTTCGTCGGCATCGCGCATTGCGAGCCTGGGTCCTTGCTTCCTTGAAGGACCACCTTGGTACATTTTCCTAAGCATATTTCTTCCTCTGAAAAATTTCTGAAATTTTAGTAACTTCAAAATGAAAGTGAACTAAACTCAACAATGTTGATAGCAACTACTCCTACAAGTGCCTAGAGGCAATATCATGCATCAAAACTACTTTTCACCATATAAATTTGACATGCAAGCTCAAGAACATGGTCACCTAAGCAGCAAAAATATGCAATGAATAAAGCACTAGAACAAAAACTAATTGGACCATTGGAGGAGTCACATACCAAGGAACACTCCCCCAAAGCAGTTTTGTGAGAGGTGCTTTGAGCAAGGAGATCGAAAATGGCAGCAAAATGAGCTTGGACTCGGGTTTGAGCTGGCTAGTGGTGTTTGTGGGAGGAAGAAGGAGTGTGTGGTAGCTGGAATAAGTGGAGGGGAGCCACCGTGGGCCCACGAGGCAGGGGGGCGCGCCCAGGGGGTAGGGCATGCCCTCCACCCTCGTGGCCAGGTGCTTGCTCCCCTGCTGTGTTCTTAGTGCCAGATATTCTAAAATATTCTAGAAAAAAATCATATTTAAATTTCAGGTCATTTGGAGAACTTTTATTTTCGGGGTATTTTTTATTGCATTGATAATTCAAAAAAGACAGAAATTACTTTTTTTTCTTTATTTAATATAAATAACAGAAAGTAAAAGAGGGTACAGAGAGTTGTGTTTTCTAAATTCATCCCTCTCATGCTCATCAAAAGGAATCCACTAACAAGGTTGACCAGGTCTTGTTAACAAACTCATTTCGAATAACATGGAACTAGAGAATTTTCGAATAACACTAGGTTACCTCGACAGGGATATGCATGTCCCCAACAATAAGAATATCATATTTCTTCTTGACAGTAGGAAGAGGAAATTCAAAACCTCCAAAAATAATCGATGGAATTTTTCCAATAGAGTTTATACTATGAACTTGAGGTTGTTTCCTCAGAAAGTGTACCGTATGCTCATTGCCATTAACATGAAAAGTGACATTGCCTTTGGTGCAATCAATAACCGCCCCTGCAGTATTCAAAAAGGGTCTTCCAAGAATAATAGACATACTATCGTCCTCGGGAATATCAAGAATAACAAAGTCCGTTAAAATAGTCACGTTTGCAACCACAATAGGCACATCCTCACAAATACCGACAGTTATAGCAGTTGATTTATCAGCCATTTGCAAAGATATTTCAGTAGGTGTCAACTTATTCAAATCAAGTCTACGATATAAAGAGAGAGGCATGACACTAACACCGGCTCCAAGATCACATAAAGCAGTTTTAACATAGTTTCTTTTAATGGAGCATGGTATAGTTGGTACTCCTGGATCTCCTAGTTTCTTAGGCATTCCACCCTTAAAAGTATAATTAGCAAGCACGGTGGAAATTCCAGCTTCCGGTATCTTTCTTTTATTAGTAACAATTTCTTTCATATACTTAGCATAAGGATTCATTTTGAGCATATCAGTCAAACGCATACGCAAGAAGATAGGTCTAATCATTTCAGCAAAGCGCTCAAAATCCTCATCATCCTTTTTCTTGGATGGTTTAGGAGGAAAAGGCATGGGTTTCTGAACCCATGGTTCTCTTTCTTTACCGTGCTTCCTAGAAACAAAGTCTCTCTTATCATAACGTTGATTCTTTGATTGCGGGTTATCAAGATCTACATCAGGTTCAATATCTACTTCATTGTCATTACTAGGTTGATCATTAATATGAACATCATCATTAACATTATTACTAGGTTCATGTTCATTACCAGATTGTGTTTCAGCATCAGAAATAGGGATATCATTAGGATTCTCAGGTGTGTCAATAACAGGTTCACTAGAAGCATGCAAAGTCCTATCATTTTTCTTTTTCTTCCTTTTAGAAGGACTAGGCGCATGAATAATATTTCTCTAAGAATCTTGCTCAATTCTCTTAGGATGGACCTCAGGATATAAAGGTTTCTGAGTCATTTTACCACCTCTAGTCATAACTCTAAAAGCATTATCATTTTTCTTACTATTTAATTCATTGAGCAAATCATTCTGAGCTTTAAGTACTTGTTCTACTTGAATGGTAACCATAGAAGCATGTTTTAATAAGCTTAAGTTCACCTTTAACATTAGCCATATAATCACCCAAGTGTTCAAGCATATCAGCATTGCGTTTTAATTCTCTACCAAAATAAGCATTGAAATTTTCTTATTTAACCATAAAGTCATCAAACTCATCCAAGCATGGGCTAGCAAACTTAGTAAATGGGATTTCAGCTTTATCATATCTATAGAGAGAATTTACCTTTACTACCTGTGTCGGGTTATCAAGACCATTTATTTCTTCAACAGGCGGTAAATTAAGACCATGTATTTCTTCAATAGGCGGTAAATTAAGACCATGTATTTCTTCAATAGGAGGTAAATTCTTAACATCTTCAGCTTTAATACCTTTTTCCTTCATAGATTTCTTTGCCTCTTGCATATCTTCAGGACTAAGAAATAGAATACCCCTCTTCTTCGGAGTTGGCTTAGGAGTTGGTTCAGGAATTGGATCAGGAGGTGTCCAATTATTTTCATTAGTCAACATATTATTCAATAGAATTTCAGCTTCATCTGGTGTTCTTTCCCTGAAAACACAACCATCACAACTATCCAGGTGGTCTCTGGAAGCATCGATTAGTCCATTATAAAAGATATCAAGTATTTCATTTTTCTTAAGAGGATGATCAGGCAAAGCATTAAGTAGTTGGAGAAGCCTCCCCCAAGCTTGTGGGAGACTCTCTTCTTCAATTTGCACAAAATTATATATTTCCCTTAAAGCAGCTTGTTTCTTAGGAGCGGAGAAATATTTAGCAGAGAAGTAATAAATCATATCATGGGGACTACACACACAACCAGGATCAAGAGAATTAAACCATTTCTTAGCATCACGCTTTAATGAGAATGGAAATATCTTAAGGATATAATAATAGCGAGTTTTCTCATCATTAGTGAATAGGGTAGCTATATCATTTAATTTAGTAAGATGTGCCACAACAGTTTCAGATTCATAGCCATAGAAAGGATCAGATTCAACTAAAGTAATTATCCCAGGATCAACAGAGAAATCATAATCCTTATCAGTAACAAAGATAGGTGAAGTAGCATAAGCAGGATCATATTTCATTCTAGCATTCAAAGTTTTTTTGTTTCAGCTTAGCTAATAATTTCTTAAGATCACTCCTATCATTGCAAGCAAGAAAATCTCTAGCAGTTTCTTCATCCATAACATAGCCCTCAGGCACAACAGGTAATTCATATCTAGGGGGAGAGTCTTCATCATCACTTTCATCAATATTATCAGTTTCAATAATTTCATTCTCTCTAGCCCTAACAAGTTGTTCATCAATAAATTCACCAAGTGGCACAGTAGTATCAAGCATAGAAGTAGTTTCACCACAAGTATCATTCATAGTAGAAGTGGCATCATTAATAACATGCGACCTATCAGAATTAATAGCAGAAGCAGGTATAGGTGTCGCAAGCTTACTCAAAACAGAAGGTGAATCAAGTGCAGAGCTAGATGGCAGTTCCTTATCTCCCGTCGTAGTTGAGGGATAATTTTTTGTTTTAGCGTCTTTCAAGTTCTTCATAATGATAAGCAGATATAAATCCCAAGTGACTCAAAGAATAAAGCTATGCTCCCCGGCAACGGCGCTAGAAAATAGTCATGATAACCCACAAGTATAGGGGATCGCAACAGTTTTCGAGGGTAGAGTATTCAACCCAAATTTATTGATTCGACACAAGGGGAGCCAAAGAATATTCTCAAGTATTAGCAGCTGAGTTGTCAATTCAACCACACCTGGAAACTTAATATCTGCAGCAAAGTGTTTAGTAGCAAAGTAATATGATAGTAGTGGTAAAGATAGCAAAAGTAACGGTAGCAAAACTAATGTTTTTGGTATTTTGTAGTGATGATAACAATAGCAACGGAAAAGTAAATAAGCGAAGAACAATATATGGAAAGCTCGTAGGCAATGGATCAGTGATGGAGAATTATGCCGGATGCGGTTCATCATGTAATAGTCATAACCTAGGGTGACACAGAACTAGCTCCAGTTCATCAATGTAATGTAGGCATGTATTCTGAATATAGTCATACGTGCTTATGGAAAAGAACTTGCATGACATCTTTTGTCCTACCCTCCCGTGGCAGCGGGGCCCTAGCAGAAACTAACGGTTATTAAGGCCTCCTTTTAATAGAGTACCGGAACAAAGCATTAACACATAGTGAATACATGAACTCCTCAAACTACGGTCATCACCGATAAGTATCCCGATTTTTTTTGACCATGGTAAGTATCCCGATTATTGTCACTTCGGGGTTAACAGATCATAACACATAATAGGTGACTATAGACTTGCAAGATAGGATCAAGAAATCTCATATATTGATGAAAACATAATAGGTTCAGATCTGAAATCATGGCACTCGGGCCCTAGTGACAAGCATTAAGCATATCAAAGTCATAGCAACATCAATCTCAGAACATAGTGGATCCCAGGGATCAAACCCTAACAAAACTAACTCGATTACATGATAAATCTCATCCAACCCATCACCGTCCAGTAAGCCTATGATGGAATTACTCATGCACGGCGGTGAGCATCATGAAATTGGTGATGGAGGATGATTGATGATGACGATGGTGATGGATTCCCCTCTCCGGAGCCCCGAACGGACTCCAGATCAGCCCGCCCGAGAGAGTTTAGGGCTTGGCAGCAGCTCCGTATTGTAAAACACAATGAATCCTTCTCTCCCGGTTTTTTCTCCCCGAAAGTGAATATATGGAGTCCAGGTTGAGGTCGGTGGAGCGTCAGGGGGCGCAGGAGGCAGGGGGCGCGCCCCCACCCTCGTGGATAGGTGGGGCACCCCCTGACATGGATCTTCCTTCCAATATTCATTATATATTCCAAAATAATTCTCCGTTGATTTTCAGGTCATTCCGAGAACTTCTATTTGTGCACAAAAATAACACCATGGCAATTCTGCTGAAAACATCGTCAGTCCGGGTTAGTTCCATTCAAATCACGCAAGTTAGAGTCCAAAACAAGGGCAAAAGTGTTTGGAAAAGTAGATACGATGGAGACGTATCAGCTTGTCATCGGGGTTGTGCATGATTTAATATTTTGCGTGATGAAGATAGAGCATAGCCAGACTATGTGATTTTGTAGGGATAACTTTCTTTGGCCATGTTATTTTGAGAAGACATGATTGCTTAGTTAGTATGCTTGAAGTATTATTATTTCTATGTCAATATTAAACTTTTATCTTGAATCTTTTGGATCTAAACATTCATGCCACAATAAAGAAAAATTACATTGAGAAATATGTTAGGAAGCATTCCACATCAAAAATTCTATTTTTATCATTTACCTACTCGAGGATGAGCAGGAATTAAGCTTGGGGATGCTTGATACGTCTCCAACGTATCTATAATTTTTGATTGCTCCATGCTATTATATTATCTATTTTGGATGTTAATGGGCTTATTTTTACACTTTTATATCTTTTTTGGGACTAACCTATTAACCGGAGGCCCAGCCCAAATTGCTGTTTTTTTGCCTATTTTAGTGTTTCGCCGAAAAGGAATATCAAACGGAGTCCAAACGGAATGAAACCTTTGGGAGTGTGATTTTTGGAAAAACGTGATTCGGGAGACTTGGAGTGGACGTCAAGCAATCAACGAGGCGGACACGAGGCAGGGGGCGCACCCTCCACCCTCGTGGGCCCCTCGTTGCTCCACCGACATACTTCTTCCTCCTATATATATCCACGTACCCCGCAAACATCCTGGAGCACCATGAAAACCTAATTCCACCACCGCAACCTTCTGTACCCAAGAGATCCCATCTTGGGGCCTTTTCCGGAGCTCCGCCGGAGGGGCATTGATCACGGAGGGCCTCTACACCAACTCCATGGCCCCTCCGATGATGTGTGAGTAGTTTACTTCAGACCTTCGGGTCCATAGCTAGTATCTAGATGGCTTCTTCTCTCTCTTTGGATCTCAATACAAAGTTCTCCTCGATTCTCTTGGAGATCTATTTGATGTAATCTTCTTTTGCAGTGTGTTTGTCGAGATCTGATGAATTGTGGGTTTATGATCAAGTTTATCTATGAACAATATTTGAATCTCCTCTGAATTCTTTTATGTATGATTGGTTTATTTTTGCAAGTCTCTTCGAATTATCAGTTTGGTTTGGCCTACTAGATTGATCTTTTTTTGCAATGGGAGAAGTGCTTAGCTTTGGGTTCAATCTTGCGGTGCTCGATCCCAGTGACAGAAAGGGAAACGACACATATTGTATTGTTGCCATCGAGGATAACAAGATGGGGTTTACATCATATTGCATGAGTTTATCCCTCTACATCATGTCATCTTGCTTAAGGCGTTACTCTATTCTTATGAACTTAATACTCTAGATGCATGCTGGATAGCGGTCGATGTGTGGAGTAATAGTAGTAGATGCAGAATCGTTTCGGTCTACTTGCCACGGACGTGATGCCTATATACATGATCATGCCTAGATATTCTCAAAATTATTCGCTTTTCTATCAATTGCTCGACAGTAATTTGTTCACCCACCGTAATACTTATGCTATCTTGAGAGAAGCCACTAGTGAAACCTATGGCCCCTGGGTCTATTTTCCATCATACAAGTTTCCCATCTACTTTATTTGCAATCTTTACTTTCAATCTATATCATAAAAATACCAAAAATATTTATCTTATTATTATCATCTCTATCAGATCTCACTCTTGCAAGTGGCCGTGAAGGGATTGACAACCCCTTTATCGCGTTGGTTGCGAGGTTCTTATTTGTGTGTGTAGGTACAAGGTGACTCGCGCGTGGTCTCCTACTGGATTGATACCTTGGTTCTCAAAAACTAAGGGAAATACTTACGCTGCTTTACCGCATCACCCTTTCCTCTTCAAGGAAAACCAACCCAATGCTCAAGAGGTAGCAGGGTTATGTTTTCTTACATCCGAAATAAATTATATTTTCATGGATCATCCAACATGTTGAGCTTGCCTTTCCCCCTCATGCTAGCCAATTTATTTGCACCAAGTAGGGATACTACTTGTGCTTCCAAATATCCTTGAACGCAGTTTTGGCATGAGAGTCCACCATATCTACCTATGGATTGAGTAAGATCCTTCAAGTAAGTTGTCATTGTTGCAAGCAATAAAAAATGCTTTCTAAATATGTATGATTTATTAGTGTGGAGAAAATAAGCTTTATATGATCTTGTGATGTGGAAGAAATAAAAGCGATGGACTGCATAATAAAGGTCCATATCACAAGTGGCAATATAAAGTGATGTTCTTTTGCATTAATATTTCGTGCATCCAACCATAAAAGCACATGACAACCTATGCTTCCCTCTGCAAAGGGCCTATCTTTTATCCTTGTCTTATACTTTATACAAGAGTCATGGTGATCTTCACCTATCCTTTTTACATTTGATCCTTTGGTAAGCACTGTGTGTTGGAAAGATCCTGATATATATAGCTAATTGGATGTGAGTTTTCATGAACTATTATTGTTGACATTACCCTTGAGGTAAAAGGTTGGGAGGCAAAACTATAAGCCCCTATCTTTCTTTGTGTCCGATTAAAACTTCATACCCATAAATATTGCGCGAGTGTTAGCAATTGTGAAAGACTAAATTGTAGTTGAGTATGTGGACTTGCTGAGAAGCTCTTATATTGACTCTTTACGATGTTATGATAAATTGCAATTACTTCAATGACTGAGATTATAGTTTGTTAGTTTTCAATGAAGTTTCTGATTCATACTTGAAATTGTAAATGAATTGTTACTTTAGCATAAGAAACCATATGGCAATATATATATATTGCTGTTCTAAGAATGATCATGATGCCCTCATGTCCGTACTTTGTTTTATCCACACCTCTATCTCTAAACATGTGGACATATTTTTCGTTACCGGCTTTCGCTTGAGGACAAGCGAGGTCTGAGCTTGGGGGAGTTGATACGTCCATTTTGCATCATGCTGTTATATCGATATTTATTGCATTATGGGATGTTACTATGCATTATGTCACAATACTTATGCCTTTTATCTCTTATTTTACAAGGTTTACATGAAGAGGGAGAATGCCGGCAACTGTACTTCTGGGCTGGAAAAGGAGCAAATATTAGAGACCTATTCTGCACAACTCCAAAAGTCCTGAAACTTCACGGGAGCACGTTTTGGAATATATAAAAAATACGGGCGAAAGAATTAACTAGAGGGGGGCCACACCCTGGCCACGAGGGTGGGGGGCGCGCACCCCTGTCTCGTGGGCCCCCCTGGCAGGCCTCAGGTGCCCATCTTCTCCTATATGAAGTCTTTCGTCCGAGAAAAAATCATACGCAAGCTCATAGGACGAAACTCCGCCGCCACGAGGCGGAACCTTGGCAGAACCAATCTAGGACTCCGGCGGAACTGTTTTGCCGAGGAAACATCCCTTCGGGAGGGGGAAATCATCACCATTGATCCTCTCATCGGGAGGGGGTCAATCTCTATCAACATCTTCACCAGCACCATCTCATCTCAAACCCTAGTTTATCTCTTGTATCCAATCTCTATCTCAAAACCTCGGATTGGTACCTGTGGGTTACTAGTAGTGTTGATTACTCCTTGTAGTTGATGCTAGTTGGTTTATTCGTTGGAAGATCATATGTTCAGATCCTTTATGCATATTAATACCCCTCTGATTATGAACATGAATATGATTTGTGAGTAGTTATGTTTGTTCCTGAGGGCATGGGAGAAGTCTTGCTATAAGTAGTCTTGTGAATTTGGTATTTGTTCGATATTTTGATGAGATGTATGTTGTCTCTCCTCTAGTGGTATCATGTGAACATCGACTACATGACACTTCACCATTGTTTGTGCCTAGGGGAAGGCATTGAGAAGTAATAAATAGACGATGGGTTGCTAGAGTGACAGAAGCTTAAACCCTAGTTTATGCGTTTCTTCGTAAGGGGCTGATTTGGATCCATATGTTTCATGTTGTGGTTAGGTTTATGATACGTCCATTTTGCATCATGCTTTTATATCGATATTTATTGCATTATGGGCTGTTATTACACATTATGTCACAATACTTATGCATGTTCTCTCTTATTTTACAAGGTTTACATAAAGAGGGAGAATGCCGGCAGCTGGGATTCTGGGCTGGAAAAGGAGCAAATATTAGAGACCTATTCTGCACAGCTCCAAAAGTCCTGAAACTTCACGGAAGAAATTTTCAGAATATATAAAAAATACTCAGCGGAAGAAACTCACCAGGGGGGCCACACCCTGCCCACAAGGGTGGGGGGCGCGCCCCTACCTCGTGGGCCCCCTGGTGGCCCTCCGGTGGCCATCTTCTGCTATATGAAGTCTTTCGATGGGAAAAAATCATAAGCCTTCTTCTCGGACGAAACTCCGCCACCACGAGGCAGAACCTTGGCGGAACCAATCTAGGGCTCTGGCGGAACTGTTCTGCCGGGGAAACTTCCCTCCCGGAGGGGGAAATCATCGCCATCTTCATCACCAACGCTCCACTCATCGGGAGAGGGAAATCTCCATCAACATCTTCATCAGCACCATCTCCTCTCAAAACCCTAGTTCATCTCTTGTATCCAATTCTTGTCTCCAAGTCCGGGATTGGTGCTAGTAGGTTGCTAGTAGTGTTAATTACTCCTTGTAGTTGATGCTAGTTGGTTTAATTGGTGGAAGATCATATGTTCAGATCCTATATGCATATTAATACCCCTCTGATTATGAACATGTTTATGCTTTGTGAGTAGTTACTTATGTTCCTGAGGATATGGGAGAAGTCTTGCTATTAGTAGTCATGTGAATTTGGTATTCGTTCGATATTTTGATGAGATGTATGTTGTCCCTCCTCTAGTGGTGTTATGTGAACGTCGACTACATGACACTTCACCATTGTTTGGGCCTAGAGGAAGGCATTGGGGAGTAATAAGTAGATGATGGGTTGCTAGAGTGACAGAAGCTTAAACCCTAGTTTATGTGTTGCTTCGTAAGGGGCTGATTTGGATCCATATGTTTCATGCTATGGATAGGTTTACCTTAATACTTTTGTTGTAGTTGCGGATGCTTGCAATAGAGGTTAATCATAAGTTGGACGCTTGTCCAAGTAAGGGCAGTACCCAAGCACCGGTCCACCCACATACCAAATTATCAAAGTACCGAACGCGAATCATATGAGTGTGATGAAAACTAGCTTGACGATATTCCCATGTGTCCTCGGGAGCGTTTTTCTCTATATAAGAGTTTGTCCAGGCTTGTCCTTTGCTACAAAAAGATTGGGACACCTTGCTGCACTTTATTTACTTTTGTTACTTGTTGCTCGTTACAAATTATCCTATCACAAAACTATCTGTTACCACTTATTTCAGTACTTGCAGAGAATACCTTGCTGGAAACCGGACTACGATAGATCCCCTGTACTTGTGGGTCATCAAGACTCTTTTCTAGCGTCGTTTCCGGGGAGTGAAGCGCCTTTGGTAGGTGGAATTTGGTAAGGAAAAATTTATATAGTGTGCTGAAATTTACTGTCACTTGTTACTATGGGGAGAAATCCTCTGAGGGGCTTGTTCGGGGTATCTTCACCCCGACCAGTAGAGCAAAGAGTTGCTCCTCAACCTACTGAACCTACTGAAAATTAAAATGTCTGCTTTGAAATTCCTTCGGGTATGATAGAAAAACTGCTAGCTAATCCCTTTTTAGCAGATGGAACAAAACATCCTTATGAGCATCTAATATATGTGGGTGAAGTTTGTGGATTATTTAAGCTTGCAGGTGTACCCGGAGATGTTGTTAAGAAGAAGGTCTTCCCTTTATCTTGGAAGGGAGATGGATCTACATGGTATAGGCTATGTGATGATATGGGGTCTTGGAATTACAAACGATTGAAATTGGAATTTCATCAGAAGTTTTATCCTATGCATCTTGTTCATCGTGATCGCAATTATATATATAATTTTTGGCCTCGCGAAGGAGAAAGCATCGCTCAAGCTTGGGGAAGGCTTAAATCAATGTTATATTCATGCCCCAATCATGAGCTCTCGAGAGAAATGATTATTCAAAATTTTTATGCTCGGCTTTCTGATAACAATCGCACCATGCTTGCTACTTCTTGTGCTGGCTCTTTTATGATGAAGACTATTGAATTCAAATGGGATTTATTGGAAAGAATTAAACGCAACTCTAAAGATTGGGACCTCGACAAAGGTAAGGAGTCAGGTATGACACCTAGTTTTGATTGTGTTAAATCTTTGGATACCGATATTTTGTAAATTTAGCACTAAATATGGACTTGACACTGAGATAGTAGCTTCTTTCTGTGAATCTTTTGCTACTTATGTTGATCTCCCCAAGGAGAAGTGGTTTGAATATCATCCTCCCATAGAAGTAAAAGTAGCTGCACCTACTAAAGTTGAAGAAAAGATTGTCACTCATAATGATCCTATTGTTCCTACTGCGTATGTTGAGAAACCACCTTTCCCTATTAGGATAAAGGATCATGCTAAAGCTTCAACTATGGTTCATAAAAGCAATATTAAAACATATACACCTCCAAGTTAAAGTTGAACCTAATATTGCTATTGTTAAAGATCTCTTGTCTGATAATATTGATGGGCATGTTATTTATTTCTATGATGAAACTGCTAGAATTGCTAAACCTTGTGCTAAAGATAAACCTAGACCTGTGGTAGGCATGCCTGTTATTTCTGTCAAAATAGGAGATCATTGTTACCATGGCTTATGTGATATGGGTGCTAGTGCTAGCGCAATACCTCATTCCTTATACAAAGAAATTATGCATGAGATTGCACCTGCTGAAATAGAAGATATTGATGTCACAATTAAACTTGCCAATAGAGATACTATTTCACCAATGGGAATTGTTAGAGATGTTGAAGTCTTGTGTGGGAAAACTAAATATCCTGCTGATTTTCTTGTTCTAGGTTCCCCACAAGATAGTTTTTGTCCCATTATATTTGATACACCCTTCTTAAACACTGTTAATGCTACCATAGATTGCAAAAGGGATGTTGTTACTATCGGTTTAGATGATATGACTCAAGAATTTATTTTTTCTAAATTTAGTAGAAAACACCGTGAAGAAGAATTACCTAGTAAGGATGAAATTATTGGTCTTGCTTCTATTGTCGTACCTCCTAGCGATCCTTTAGAACATTATTTGCTAGACCATGAAAATGATATGTTTATGAATGAAAGAAGGTAAATAGATGAAGTATTCTTTAAACAGGAACCTATTCTGAAAAACAATTTACCTGTTGAAATCCTAGGGGATCCTCCTCCACCCAAGGGTGATCCCATGTTTGAGCTTAAACCGTTACCTGATACTCTTAAATATGCTTATCTTGATGAGAAAAGGATATATCCTGTTATTATTAGTGCTAACCTTTCAGAGCATGAGGAAGAGAGATTATTGAAAACTCTGAAGAAGCACCGTGCTGCTATTGGGTATACTCTTGATGATATTAAGGGCATTAGTCCCACTCTATCTCAACATAAAATAAATTTGGTAGAAGATGCTAAACCAGTTCATGATCATCAATGATGGTTGAATCCTAAAATGAAAGAAGTGGTAAGAAAGGAAATACTAAAGCTCCTTGAGGTAGGTATAATCTATCCGTTGCTGATAGTCAGTGGGTAAGTCCTGTCGATTGTGTCCCTAAGAAGGGAGGTATTACTGTTGTTCCTAATGATAAAGATGAATTGATTCCTCAAAGAATTATTACAGGTTATAGGATGGTAATTGATTTCCGCAAATTAAATAAGGCAACTAAAAATGATCATTACCCCTTAACTTTTATCGATCAAATGCTAGAAAGATTATCCAAACATACACATTTTTGCTTCCTAGATGGTTATTCTGGTTTCTCTCAAATACCTATGTTAGCCAAAGATCAATCAAAGACTACTTTTACAAGCCCTTTTGGTACTTTTGCTTATAGACATATGCCTTTTGGTCTATGTAATGCACATGCTACCTTTCAAAGATGCACGATGGCTATATTCTCTGAATTTTGTGAAAAGATTTGTGAGGTTTTCATGGACGATTTCTCCGTCTATCGATCTTCTTTTGATGATTGCTTGAGCAAGTTTGATCGAGTTTTGCAGAGATGTAAAGAAACTAATCATGTGTTGAATTGGGGAAAGTGCCACTTTATGGTTAACGAAGGTATTGTCTTGGGGCATAAAGTTTCTGAAAGAGGTATTGAAGTTGATAAAGCCAAGATTGATGCTATCAAAAAGATGCCATGTCCCAAGGGCATCAAAGGTATAAGAAATTTCCTTGGTCATGCCGGATTTTATAGGAGGTTCATTAAGGACTTCTCAAAAATTTCTCGGTCTCTGACTAATTTATTACAAAAAGATATACCATTTGTTTTTGATGATGATTGTGTAGAAGCATTTGAAATACTTAAGAAAACATTAATCTCTGCACCTATTGTTCAGCCACCTGATTGGAATTTACCCTTTGAAATTATGTGTGATGCTAGTGATTATGCTATAGGTGCTGTTCTAGGACAAAGAGTTGATAAAAAATTAAATGTTATTCAATATGCTAGTAAAACCCTAGACAATGCTCAAAGAAATTATGCTACCGAAAAAGAATTCTTAGCAGTCGTATTTGCTTGTCATAAGTTCAGACCTTATATTGTTGATTCTAAAGTAACTATTCAAACTGGTCATGTTGCTATTAAATATCTTATGGAAAAGAAAGATGCTAAACCTAGACTTATTAGATGGGTTCTCTTGCTACAAGAATTTGATTTGCATATTGTTGATAGAAAGGGAGTTGAGAACCCCGTTGCAGACAACTTGTCTAGGTTAGAAAATGTGCTTGATGACCCACTTCCTATTGATGATAGCTTTCCTGATGAGCAATCAAATGTCATAAATGCTTCTCATACTACGCCATGGTATGCTGATTATGCTAATTACATTGTTGCTAAGTTTATACCACCTAGTGTCACATACCAGCAAAAGAAAAGGTTCTTCTATGATTTGAGGCATTACTTTTGGGATGACCCACATCTTTATAAAGAAGGAGTAGATGGTGTTATTAGAAGTTGTGTACCTGAGCATGAACAGGAAAAGATCCTACGCACGTGTCACTCCGAAGCTTATGGAGGACACCATGCTGGAGATAGAACTGCACATAAGGTATTGCAATCTGGTTTTTATTGGCCTAATCTCTTCAAGGATGCCCGTAAGTTTATCTTATCTTGTGATGAATGTCAAAGAATTGGTAATATTAGTAGATGTCAAGAAATGCCTATGAACTATTCACTCGTTATTGAACCATTTGATGTTTGGGGCTTTGACTTTATGGGACCCTTTCCTTCCTCTAATGAATATACACATATTTTAGTTGCTGTTGATTACGTTACTAAGTGGGTAGAAGCTATTCCAACTAGTAGTGCTGATCATTACACTTCTATTAAAATGCTTAAAGAAGTTATTTTTCCAAGATTTGGAGTCTCTAGATATTTAATGACTGATGGTGGTTCACATTTTATTCATGGTGCTTTCCGTAAAATGCTAGCTAAATATGATGTTAATCATAGAATTACATCTCCTTATAACCCTCAGTCTAGTGGTCAAGTAGAATTGAGTAATAGAGAACTCAAATTAATTTTGCAAAAGACTGTTAATAGATCTAGAAAAAATTGGTCCAAGAAACTTGATGATGCATTATGGGCCTATAGAACTTCATATAAAAATCCTATGGGTATGTCTCCGTATAAAATGGTTTATGGAAAAGCATGTCACTTACCTCTCGAACTAGAACACAAGGCATATTGGGCTATTAAAGAACTCAATTATGATTTCAAACTTACCGGTGAGAAGAGGTTATTTGATATTAGCTCACTTGATGAATGGAGAACCCAAGCCTATGAAAATGCCAAGTTGTTTAAAGAAAAAGTTAAAAGATGGCATGAAAAAGGATAAAAAAGCGTGAGTTTAACGTAGGTGATTATGTATTGCTATACAACTCTCGTTTAAGATTTTTTGCAGGAAAACTTCTCTCTAAAGGGGAAGGTCCTTACATTATCGAGGAGGTCTATCGTTCCAGTGCCATAAAAACCAACAACTTCGAAGGCACAAATCCGAAGGTGGTGAACGGTCAAAGAATCAAACATTATATCTCAGGTAATCCCATAAATGTTGAAACCAATATTATTGAAACCCTAACCCCGGAGGAATGCATAAGGGACACTTTTTGGAACGTTTCAGACTCCGAAAAGGAATAGGTATGTGGTACGGTAAGTAAACCGAGTCCAAAACAAATTTTACGACAATATTTCTCCGTTTTGGAATATTTAGAAAAATAGAAAAATAAGTAGCAGTCCGAGAAGGACACGAGGGCTCCACGAGGGTGGAGGGCGGGCCTACCCTCCTGGGCGCGCCCCCTACCTCGTGGGAATCTCGTGTGCTCTCCGGACTCCATTTTCGTACACGACAAGTATTTTGGTCGGTAAAAATTCACTATATAATCTCCCGGAGGTTTTGACTCCCGTATCACGCAATTATCCTCTATTTTGTATTTCAAGCTGTTGATATTGCAGATTAGAGCAAGATGTCTTTGCAAGAGTCAGTCGGGGAGATCCGGGTGTCTCACCCGACACCGAGATCAATGACAAACAACAATGTTGACCTCTTTGGGCCAGCAATGGAGGAAGGTTTGGAGGCTGAATTGAAGAGGATAGATGCCATGGAAGAGGATCAAGAAGTCACTTCCCGCTTCCGAGCTGGATTCACAATGGGAGAACTGCAGAGCTCAGCTATTCGAAACTTGGTTATCCCTTCCAATGTTAGATTTCTTTCTTATGAGAATATGAAAAAGAGTGTCACTGGTTCTCCCACAGCTATGCAGCACCCTTGGGTGTAGGGAGCTTTGGCTGTTTCAGGAAAACTCCGAAAGGAAATAATGGACCTCAAGCAGCAAGTCAATAAGCTTGAGGAGGAGAATCGTATCCTGAGGGGCATCATCGCCAAGAATATCACATCACTATCCCCGAAAAGAGAGACATAATCACATGGGTATGGGCACTCCCCTTGGCAACTGCCAAGCTTGGGGGAGTGCCCTGGTATCGTATCACCATCACTTATATCTTTACCGTTTTTCTTAGTTCGATCCTTTTGGTAATATATTGATCTAGTAGAATAAAAGTTCTTAGTATGATCTAGTCGTGAGTTTTGCTTTATAATTCTTCTATGTAATCGAGTCTGTGAGCTATATAATAAAGAATAATGTTGAGTCAAGGGCTTGATTATTTGTCCATGATCTTAAGTGAATAAAAGAAAAGAGAAAGAAATAAAAAGAAACAAAGAGATCATATGAGTCTTATGGAGAGTAATGAGATCACATAGAAAAAGTATGATGAATAAAAGTTGTTGAGGGTTGACAAATATAGTTTTGGTCATCGTTGCAATTAATAGGAAGTAATAAATAAAGAGTGGTCTTCACATATAGATATACTATCTTGGACATCTTTTATGATTGTGAGCACTCATTAAAATGTGACATGCTAAAAGAGTTGACGTTTGACAAGGAAGACAACATAATGGCTTATGTTTTCTTACATCTGAGATAAATTATATTGTCATGGATCATCCAACATGATTGAGCTTGCTCTTCCCCCTCATGCTAGCCAAATTCATCGCACTAAGTAGAGATACTACTTGTGCTTCTAAAATACCCTTAAACCAGTTTTGCCATGAGAGTCCACCATACCTACCTATGGATTGAGTAAGATCCTCTAAGTAAGTTGTCATCGGTGCAAGCAATAAAAATTACTCTCTAAATATGTATGACTTATTAGTGTGGGAGAAATAAGCTTAATCCGATCGTGTGATATGGAAGAAATGAAAGCGACAAACTGCATAATAAAGGTCCATATTACAAGTGGCAATATAAAGTGATGTTCTTTCACATTAAGATTTTGTGCATCCAACTATAAAAGCGCATGACAATCTCTGCTTCCCTCTACGAAGGGCCTATCTTTTACTTTTATCTCCTACCCTGTATAAGAGTCACGGTGATCTTCACCTTTCCTTTTTACATTTTATTCCCTTGGTAAGCACAATATGTTGGAAAGATCCTGGTATATATGGCTAATTGGATGTGAATTTTTCATGAACTATTATTGTTGAAATTACCCTTGAGGTAAGACGTTGGGAGGCAAAACTATAAGCCCCTATCTTTCTCTGTGTTCGATTAAAACTCCATACCCATAAGCATTGCGTGAGTGTCAGCAATTGTGAAAGACTATACGATAGTTGAGTATGTGGACTTGCTGAAAAGCTCTCATATGTTGACTCTTTCCTATGTTATGATAAATTGCAATTTCTCCAATGACTGATATTATAGTTTGTTAGTTTTCAATGATGTTTATGATTCATACTTGAAATTGTGATTGAATTATTACTCTAGCATAAGAAATCATATGACAAGAATTATATAAGTTGATGTACTAAGAATGATCATGATGCCCTCATGTCCATATTTTATTTTTATCAACACCTCTATCTCTAAACATGTGGACATATTTTTCGATTTCGGCTTTCGCTTGAGGACAAGTGAGGTCCAAGCTTGGGGGAGTTGATACGTCCATTTTGCATCATGCTTTTATATCGATATTTATTGCATTATGGGCTGTTATTACACATTATGTCACAATACTTATGCCTATTCTCTCTTATTTTACAAGGTTTACATAAAGAGGGAGAATGCAGGCACCTGGGATTCTGGGCTGGAAAAGGAGCAAATATTAGAGACCTATTCTACACAGCTCCAAAAGTCCTGAAACTTCACGAAAGACGTTTTCAGAATATATAAAAAATACTCAGCGGAAGAAACTCACCAGGGGGGCCACACCCTGCCCACGAGGGTGGGGGCGTGCCCTACCCCTCTGGGCGCGCCCCCTACCTCGTGGGCCCCCTGGTGGCCCTCCGGTGGCCATCTTCTGCTATATGAAGTCTTTCGATGGGAAAAAAATCATAATCCTTCTTCTCGAACGAAACTCCGCCGCCACGAGGCAGAACCTTGGCGGAACCAATCTAGGGCTCTGGCGGAACTGTTCTGCCGGGGAAACTTCCCTCCCGGAGGGGGAAATCATCGCCATCTTCATCACCAACGCTCCTCTCATCGGGAGAGGGCAATATCCATCAACATCTTCATCAGCACCATCTCCTCTCAAAACCCTAGTTCATCTCTTGTATCCAATTCTTGTCTCCAAGTCCGGGATTGGTGCTAGTAGGTTGCTAGTAGTGTTAATTACTCCTTGTAGTTGATGCTAGTTGGTTTAATTGGTGGAAGATCATATGTTCAGATCCTATATGCATATTAATACCCCTCTGATTATGAACATGTTTATGCTTTGTGAGTAGTTACTTTTGTTCCTGAGGACATGGGAGATGTCTTGCTATTAGTAGTCATGTGAATTTGGTATTCGTTCGATATTTTGATGAGATGTATGTTGTCCCTCCTCTAGTGGTGTTATGTGAACGTCGACTACATGAAACTTCACCATTGTTTGGTCCTAGAGGAAGGCATTGAGGAGTAATAAGTAGATGATGGGTTGCTAGAGTGACAGAAGCTTAAACTCTACTTTATGCGTTGCTTCGTAAGGGGCTGATTTGGATTCATATGTTTCATGCTATGGTTAGGTTTACCTTAATACTTTTGTTGTAGTTGCGGATGCTTGCAATAGAGGTTAATCATAAGTGGGATGATTGTCCAAGTAAGGGCAGTACCCAAGCACCAGTCCACCCACATACCAAATTATCAAAGTACCGAACGCGAATCATATGAGTGTGATGAAAACTAGCTTGACGATATTCCCATGTGTCCTCGGTAGCGCTTTTCTCTATATAAGAGTTTGTCCAGGCTTGTCCTTTGCTACAAAAGGATTGGGCCACCTTGCTGCACTTTATTTACTTTTGGTACTTGTTGCTCATTACAAATTATCCTATCACAAAACTATCTGTTACCACTTATTTCAGTACTTGCAGAGAATACCTTGCTGGAAACCGCTTATCATTTCTTTCTGCTCCTCGTTGGGTTCGACACTCTTACTTATCGAAAGGACTGCGATAGATCCCCTATACTTGTGGGTCATCAAGACTTTTTTCTGGCGAGGATAAGAAGTTGGATTTTGTCTATGTGTTGAAGATAGACAAAGAACATAGTTCGAAGTCAACTTGGGGCCTAATGTTGGGGATATAACTATCAGTTATGACCCACCCAGGAGGGGCCGGGTCAAGACCCAATGGCGGGTCACAAAGGAAGCCCAGTACACACTCAAGGCGATAGTTTATTAAATCTTATAGAAGGCCTAAAGGCCTAAAGGCGGCTTAAGGCCCAATATTGTAAACTGCCGTATGTAAGGAAAGACTTGTAAAGAAAGGCATGTAAAAGAAGAACCCAAGCTGGCCTCGATTTATGAGCCGGCAGGGACTCTGTAGGCCACCAGGCGTCAACCCGTGTATATAAGGTGATGACCCGGTGGCGGCTTAGGAAAAGAAACAAGAGATCGATAACCAAGCGGGCGAACTAGCCTCTTGGTAATCGAAACCCCAGCAATATCAACACAACCAGACGTAGGCTTTTACCTTCATCGTAAGGGGCCGAACTAATATAAAACCTCTCGTGTCCTTTGTCCCGATTAACCCCTTTAAGCTTCCTAGTTGCGATGGCCCTACGACTAAGTCCTTTTGCTAGGACATCTGCCGTGACAATTCCACGACAGTTGGCGCCCACCGTGGGGCCATCACACGGTGGATTTGAGTTCTTGAAGGGAAACTTCAAAGGGCTCAAGGGATACGCTGTGGGCCGGATGACCAAGAGTCGTCGCGGCAAGCTCTACATCGACGACGAAGGGTGGGGCCCCGAGGCCGACTCAATTGAGTATGGGTACCGCGTCCCCTTCGGCGGAATTCATGTCTTCATTGGCCGGATCGGCAAGTCGGGCCCTGAGCCGGACGCCCACACCAACCTCATCGAAACGGCTCAATGCACGAGGTCCACCCGTGTTCAATTTGTCGTGAAGCATGTCTTCATAGGTTGCATCCACGGCGGTGAATACTCTGAAGAATCGGTGGATGGCAGTGAGACGGCTGTCTGTTCTGATGCCACATCATCAACGGGAGAGACAGACTCCTTGTATCAGCTGCAGGATGGCATGCTCGGGGGCTGTTCCGATGGCAGCAGTATTCCGGACCCCCTTGAGCCACCGAATTGGGTCAGAGTCTTCATGGAAGGAACACAGCCGGGGCAGAACTCCATAGCAGCGGCAGCAATAGCCACCGGGTCGGCCGCAGCCGGGTCAGGAGACCCCGCGCGCCCCTCGGCTCAGATTCTGATGGACCTCATGGATAAACTGACGAACCTATTGACTGTCGTGGTAGAACCATCGAATCAAGCTCAGGATGACGCAGAGGTGGCATGCGTACGTGAGGAGATGGTACAAGCCAAAGAAAACTTAGCAGCAGAGGAGGCCAGGATGGCCACGAAGCGGGCAGCTTTAGACGTTCGTGCTCACCAGCTTCAGGCAGAGACTTTCCAGCTCTTGGTGGATCTGAACGCGTCGAACAAAGTCATGAGAAGAAGGCACTAGAAAACTCTGTCACGTCTACCTCTGACACTCGATCCTAGGAACCTTTTTCGTACACCCGGGGCCGGGGCAAGTAACCTGCCGGAGGCAAATCGGATCACGACACCCGAGGCACCGGTTCGGCCGCGCACCATGGAACCACCTCGTGTACACACCGCTCCGCCTCATTATGTGCCAACACCGTCGGGTCACTTCTCCAATCCCTTGGAAAACCTCATTGCAGCTTCGGCTCGTTTGGCGGCTCTCCCGATGGAGGGCGACTCTCCGGCGGCAATCGAAACACGAAGGGTGAGAGAACTTCTTCAAACAGCTCTGGGCAGCAGGATGCGTACTCTTACAGTCGAGACAGGATCCATTCAACCCCTCGCCCGAGCCAGAGTCCAAGCTACAGTAGGCGTATGGATTCAGCCGACATGTCAAGCAATGTTCAACGCCGCAACCGGCCGCACAGGCATGAGCCAGGACAGGCTGGAGCCCTTAACTTGGCGGATCAGGAGAGGATCCAACAAGAGGCTGAGTGAGCGGTTCAACTGACAGCGGAACATGCGGCTCATCAAACGTTTCCGGCTTATCCAACAACCTCGGTTGAGGCAGGAGTAGCCACAAGAACTGGAGGTGTTTCTTGCCTAGTTCTAGCCATACGTCACGAGAGCTTGCCAAAGGATTTCAAGGGGCCTCGTAAGGTGCCTAATTACACGGCCGATTTACAGCCTGGGGCCTGGATTGAGAGTTATGAGATGGCCATGGAGCTGTTGGAGGTCAGTGACGAGGCAATGGCTAAATATTTCACCATGATGTTGGATGGAACGGCTCGTACTTGGCTAAAAGGGTTACCCCCCAATTCCATCGGCTTATGGGCAGAGTTAAAAGCCCAGTTCATTCGAAACTTCAAGGACACATGCAAACAACCTATGTCAATCGTGGACCTGACCAATTGTAAGCAAGAGGAAGGTGAGTCCACAACCCATTGGGTGAGTCGGGTCAAGGAGATAATTCATTCATCTGATAAGATGGATGCCAGCTCGGCAGTCTTAATGTTGGAGAAAAATTGCCATTTTGAACCTCTGAAGCAGAAGCTGGGGCGGCTTAAACGTGACTGCAATGATATGGGCCAGTTGATGGTAGCTCTCGTCAATTTTGCTGATTCTGGTAGTACCAAGGACCCTATGCCTGATGAAGAAAAGACAGGGAAGGGAAAGAAGAACGGCAACGGCAAGGGTCACCAACATAACCCGGCAAATCAAGGAGATAATAAACGTAAGGCTGACGAATTTGTGGCTAACACCAATGCGTAGGGCAACAATCAACAACGCAAGGGTAGGCAGCCCCCTCGGTCGGGCGGGTCAGGTCCCACCCTTCAGCAACTATTGAATGAACCTTGTCCGAGACACGACACCCGGGAGAACCCAACCAGCCATCTGTGTAAGGACTATACAATCATGAAAGCGTTTAAAAATTCAAATGCATTTGATGGAAGTCACGGCCCCGGCGGCGGTTTAGGTGGAGGTGGCTTTCATGGCCCGGGCGCCGGCTCAGGTGGAGGCGGTTTTCACGGTCAGGGACAAGCGGGTAACCAAGGAGGTCATAATCCACAACCCGGCCAAGGTAATCAGCAACAATCCGGATATCAGAGCAACCCAAAATAGTTGAATAGTGGGAAATATCATGTGTTTACCACTATCTTGTGCAAGCAGGACCAAAAGCTTCACAAGAGGGCTGCCAATGTCGTTGAGCCAGCGATCCTGCGTTACTTACGGTGGTCAGAACAACCTATTGTGTGGAGCAGAGAGGACCATCCTCCCCGGGTTGACAATCCGGGTCACTTGGCCTTGGTAGTAGCACCTCAGGTTGGTGGATATAAATTCACTAAGGTGCTCATGGATGGAGGCAGTATCATCAACATCCTCTACTATGAGACGTTTCACCGGATGGGGCTGACTGATAAGAGTCTTAAGCAATCTAACACTGTTTTCACGGTGTGGTACCTGGCAAATTGGCATACCCAGTTGGCAAGATTGAACTGGACGAAGTAGCCTTTGGAGATGAATATGATTCCAGAGCAGAGAAATTAACCTTTGAGGTGGTTAAGATCAAAAGCCCATATCATGCTTTCTTTGGGCGGCCGGCTTACGGCAAGTTCATGGCTCGGTCGTGTTATGTGTATCTGCAGCTCAAGATTCCGGGTTATAAGGGCACCATTACAGTACATGGAAGCCGGAAAATAGACCTGGAGTGTGAAGAATGAGAAGCTGCATACGCTGAGTCTGTTTGTGCAACGGAGGAGCTGAAGTTTTATAAAGATAATGTTGACCCGACAAACATGACATCTTTAAAGAAGCCAACAACGGAGCATGAACCGGTGTTGAAATTCAAGTCAGATGATGACACCAAGACGGTTGATTTTGTGCCCGGCGACTCATCCAAGCAATTCATTATCAGTGCCAATTTGGATCCAAAATAGGAAAGCGCGCTCATCGAGTTCATCCATGAGAACCGGGACATCTTTGCATGGAAACCTTCTGACATGCCGGGTGTCCCGAGAGAACTCGCTGAGCACACTCTCAATATTGATCCAAAGTTTAAGCCGGTCAGGCAGTTTCTCCGATGATTCAATGAGGAAAGGCGCAAGGCCATCGGAGAAGAGGTGGCCCGGCTCTTGGCAGCCAGGTTCATTGTGGAAGTCTTTCACCTGGAGTGGTTAGCCAATCCGGTGCTTGTACTCAAGAAGAACGGCACCTGGCGTATGTGTGTGGATTACACTGATTTAAATAAGGCTTGTCCAGCCGACCCTTTCGCTCTCCCTCGTATTAATCAGATCATTGATGCTACGGCGGGTTGCGCGCGTCTGAGTTTTCTGGATGCCTATTCAGGTTATCATCAGATCAAGATGGCAGTCAAGGACCAGGAGAAGACAACTTTCATCACCCCGTTTGGAGCCTTTTGCTATATGTCTATGCCCTTCGGGCTCAAGAGTGCCTAGGCAACTTATCAACGGTGTATGCAGAATTGCCTTCACAATCAGATTGGGCGTAATGTTCATGCTTATGTGGATGATATAGTGGTAAAATCCAGGAAGGAGGAAACCTTGGTCACAGATCTGAAAGAGACCTTTGATAACCTTCGGGTCTAGAAAATGATGCTTAACCCGGCCAAGTGCGTCTTTGGAGTCCCAGCTGGCAAGCTTTTGGGTTTTTGGTGTCCAACCGAGGTATTGAAGCTAACCCAGAGAAGATTAAGGCAATCACATCACTAGCCAAACCAACATGCATCAATGATGTTCAACGGCTAGCGGGTCGTGTTGCTGCTTTGAGCCGGTTCATAAGCCGGTTAGGGGAGAAGGCGACGCCTTTGTATCAGACGATGAAGAAAACTGATGATTTTGTTTGGAGCGATGCGGCGAACTCTGCTTTTGAGGATCTAAAGAAACAGCTTGCTGAGCCATCGGTCCTTACTGCTTCAGTTGAGAAAGAGCCGCTATTGTTATACGTAGCCGACAACTCGCGAGCTGTTAGTGTGGCAATTGTGGTGGAGCGCAAGGAGGTTGGCAAGGAACATCCGGTTCAATGGTCGCTTTACTACGTCGGTGAGGTGTTGATTGAGTCTAAACAAAGATATCCACATTGGCAGAAGCTCGTATATGGGGTGTTCATGGCGAGCCGGAAGCTAAAACATTACTTTCAGGGTCACCCAATCACCGTGGTTAGTTCTGCTCCTTTGGGAGACATCATTCAAAATAGAGAAGCCACTGGACAAGTTGCCAAGTGGGCCATTGAGCTTAGGTCTCATGGGTTGAAGTATGTGCCACGTACTGTGATCAAGTCTCAAGCACTAGTTGATTTTATCAATGACTAGACAGAGATGCAGATGCCGGAGGAAAACCTGACAACACATATTGGACTATTCACTTTGATGGGTCCAGACAGTTCGAAGGCTCGGGCGCTGGGGTTGTTTTAACCTCCCCTCGAGGTGACAAATTTTGTTATGTATTGTGGCTGATGTTTCCTTGCACTAACAACACAACAGAATATGAAGCTTTGCTCCATGGTCTTCGAATGGCTAAAGAGATGAGCCTGAGCCGGGTTCGGTGTCTTGGCGACTCAGATTTGGTAGCGCAACAGGTGTCAGGCAAGTGAGATTCCAAAGACCCTCTCATGGCGGCTTATCGCCGCGAAGTTGATGCTGTTGCAGGACATTTTAAAGCTTATCAGGTGGAGCACATTGACCATAGGAAGAACAAAGCGGCTGATTCTTTAAGCCGGTTGGGATCTTAGCGTAAGCCGGTGCCACCTAACACCTTTTTGGATGTTTTGCATAACCCGTCTATTAAGTTACCTACAGAAGAAGATCTAGCCGTTCCTGACCCGGAGGCGCAGTTGGTGGCGGCTCTTCACATCATCCTAGATTTGACAGTACCATTCTTGGCTTACATGACCCGGGGCGAGCTGCCAGCGGATGAGACCCTGGCCCTACAGATAACCCTGCGGTCTAAGTCAATGACGATTCCTGACGGAGAACTATACCATCGCAGTGTCTCTAGAGCGTTTCAGCGGTGTGTTTCCCCTGAAGAAGGCCATGAAATACTTCATGAGATCCATGAAGGTGACTGTGGTCATCACGTCGGGTCAAAGTCTCTGGTGGCCAAATCTTTTCGTCATGGTTTTTATTGGTTGACGGCTCACGCTGATGCAGAAGATCTGGTCAGTAGATGTGATGGATGTCAAAAATTCACATGACGAGCACACGTGCCAGCTCAAGAGTTGCGGATTATTCCAATCACTTGGCCATTTGCGGTCTGGGGGCTTGACATGGTTGGACCTTTCAAAAGGTCTAAGGATAAAAAGACACATCTTTTAGTGGCAGTTGACAAATTCACAAAGTGGGTTGAGGCAGAACCAGTGAGTAAGTGTGATGCGGCCACAACGGTTCAATTCATGAAAAAGGTGATCCGCCGTTTTGGTTTAACACACAGCATTATCACTGACAATGGCACTAATCTATCCCAAGGTGCTATGGAGGAGTTCTGTCAGCGCGAGCATATCCGGCTTGATGTTTCGGCTGTAGCTCATCCTCAATCCAATGGTCAGGCCGAGAGAGCAAATCAGGAAATCTTAAAAGGTCTCAAGCCCCGGCTTATGGTTCCCTTGCAGTGAACACCGGGTTATTGGGTAGAGGAGTTACCCTCGGTGTTGTGGAGTATCAACACCACCCCTAACAGATCTAAAGGTTACACACCTTTCTTCATGGTTTATGGAGCAGAAGTAGTGTTACCTAGTGACATCCGTCATGACTCGCCCCGAGTGGCGGCTTATGTTGAAGCTAACAATGAACAAGCCAGACAGGATGCACTTGACTTGTTAGACGAGGAAAGAGACTTAGCAGCAGCTTGATCAGCAATTTATCAACAGGACATGCGTCGTTGTCACTGCCGCCGGGTTAAGTCGTGGACTTTTCAAGAACGTAACCTGGTGCTCCGGCTCATCCAGGATTTATCAGATGCACACAAGCTATCCCCACCTTGGGAAGGACGTTTTGTGGTCAGCAAGAACTTAAAAAATGGGTCATATTACCTCATTGACGTTCGAGAGCACAAAGACTCACGTAAGTCAGAGGAGGAGACCCGCCGGCCGTGGAACATTGCTCAACTTGGGCCATACTACACCTAATCCACCGACTCTCATCATGTACATACGTTGACATTATATATAGTATGATAAGTAATAAAGCAGGACCATCGGTCTCTTTTCTTTTCAGAAAGATTACACATCTTTATTATTTTTTACTACTATTTGCAAATGACTATTAAGGATCTGATCATATTTGAATCAAGTGTAACCTTTTTTGGTCCGTCTTATGATCGTATTCGAATCTAGCTGCAACTATCATGGTCACTTGGGGGCTTCCTGTTCAAACATAGGTTGTATTTGAACCAAAGAGAACATAGCTGTTGTAACCCTTTTGATCGGCTCAAAGCCAAACTCACTAGGGGGCTTCTTGATCGTATTCGAATCACAGCTTAACCCCTTTTGGGTCCGAGTTGAATCGTATTCGAATCAGGTTCGTTAAAAACCTCTCAAGGTCATTTGGGGGCTTCCTGTTCAAACATAGGTCGTATTCGAACCAAATAGAACATAGCTGTCGGTACCCTCTTGATCAGTGCAACGCCAAATCCACTGGGGGCTATATGGTCATATTCGAACCTTAGCTTAACCCCTTTGGTCTGGGTTACTGATCCTATTCGAATCAGAAACCCCCAACCTTTAATTACAAGGTCAATTTTGTCTACCACCTGTTATTTGCCTTATTGGTTTTTGTTGTCTCAATTTCACAAATAATTAGTATGGTCTTTTCACCGGCTAGACTATTTGACAACAAGCTGCCAGGGCATGATAATCATTAAGTATTCAGAAGCATTGACTTCGCAAAAAAGACAGGATTATCAACTACATCACCCGGGTTATTTAAACCGGTGGTCAGGAGATCAAAGGTACATGTGTGGCTATTGTTTATGAACAATTGCTTTCTGTATTAATCAAAGGTTATTTCAGCTTTGGTTTCTTTTTACATCTGGTTCTGTTTTTTACTATGATAAATATATTGGCTATAAACTGGGTGTTCTAACCCATTTGGAACTAAGACGCCAAGCCAGTTGTTTCCTTTTTATCTACAGGAATAGAGTTGAAGTATGATACGTCTCTGTCGTATCTATAATTTTTTATTGTTCCATGCCAATATTCTACAACTTTCATATACTTTTGGCAACTTTTTATACTATTTTGGGACTAACATACTGATCCAGTGCCCAGTGCCAGTTCCTGTCTGTTGCATGTTTTTGGTTTCGCAGAATATCCATATCAAACGGAGTCCAAACGGGATAAAAACGGACAGAGATACTTTTTGGAATATTTGGAAAATTACGGAAGAAAAATCCACGCGAGTCAGTGCCTGAGGTGATCACGAGGCAGGGGGGCACGCCTGCCCCCTGGGTGCGCCCCTACCCTCATGAGCCACCCGTAAGGCGGTTGACGCTCTTCTTTTGCCGCAAGAAAGCTAATTTTTGGAAAAAAAAATCACGGCGAAGGTTTCAGGCCAATCGGAGTTGTGGATCTCCATATATACATGAAACGGTGAAACAGAGCCAGGAGAGAACGCAGAAATAGAGAGAGACAGAGAGACAGATCCAATCTCGGAGGGGCTCTCGCCCTCCCACGCCATGGAGGCCAAGGACCAGAGGGGAAACCCTTCTCCCATCTAGGGAGGAGGTCAAGGAAGAAGAAGAAGAAGGGGGCCCTCTCCCCTTGCTTCCAGTGGCGCCGGAGTGCCACCGGGGCCATCATCATCACCGTCATCTTCACCAACAACTTCACCGCCTTCACCACCAACTCTTGCCTCCTCTATGCAGTGGTGTAACCTCTCTCTTACCCACTGTAATCTCTACTTACACATGGTGCTCAGCGCTATATATTATTTCCCTATGATGTATGGCTATCCTATGATGTTTGAGTAGATCCGTTATGTCCTAATGGCTATTTGATGATCAAGATTGGTTTGAGTTGCATGTTTTATTATTGGTGCTGTCCTATGGTGCTCTCCGTGTCACGCAAGCATGAGGGATTCCCGCTGTAGGGTGTTGCAATATGTTTATGATTTGCTTATGGTGGGTGGCGTGAGTGAACAGAAGCACAGACCCGAGTAAGTAGGTTGTTTGCGTATGGGATAAAGAGGACTTGATGCTTTAATGCTATGGTTGGGTTTTACCTTAATGAATCTTTAGTAGTTGCGGATGCTTGCTAGAGTTCCAATCATAAGTGCATATGATCCAAGTAGAGAAAGTATGTTAGCTTATGCCTCTCCCTCATATAAAATTGTAATAATGATTACCGGTCTAGTTATCGATTGCCTAGGGACAAATAACTTTCTCGTAACAACAAGCTCTTTACTAAACCTAACTTAGTTGTGTCTTTATCTAAACAACCCCTACTTTTTATGTACGTAATCTTTATTACCTTGCAAACCTATCCAACAACACCTACAGAGTACTTCTAGTTTCGTACTTGTTCTAGGTAAAGCGAACATCAAGCGTGCGTAGAGTTGTATCGGTGGTCGATAGAACTTGATGGAATATTTGTTCTACCTTTAGCTCCTCGTTGGGTTTGACACTCTTACTTATCGAAAACTGTTGCAATCCCCTATACTTGTGGGTTATCAAGACCTTTTTCTGGCGCCGTTGCCGGGGAGCAATAGCATGGGGTGAATATTCTCGTGTGTGCTTGTTTGCTTTATCACTAAGTAATTTTTATTTGCTGTTCTTAGTTGTTCTTTATCTCTAGTTATGGATATGGAACACGAAATACCAAAAACATTCGGTGTACTTGCTACTCATGGAGATGGGGAACCTCATAAAACCCTCGATGCTCAATATGTGAAAAATATTATGTACCACTTTGATAATCCTGAGAAAACCTCATTCAATCTGGTAATGGGAGTAACGTTGGATCAACGTGAATACTTTAGGGATTACCACTTGACACAAAAAGGGAAACTATTATGGGATGAAATTTATATATTGAAGTGGTATGCTCGGCAATTATGCTTGAGTTATGATATTACTTGTTGCTCTAGGATGAAGGCTCCACACCTTCCCTTTTCATGTGAATTTAATGATAATGAAACCTTGGCTTCTTATGCTAGAGGTATATATGATTACTATTATGTGGAACAAATAGAAGAATTTGTTGCTTTTAAGGGTGCTTATGAAATTGAATCTTTGTTTGAAAAGAATGAAGCTTATGATGATGATGTTTATAGGCCTGAAAATTTATCTATCTTAAAATATTGCTATGATAATTATGAATATAATTCCTATATTAATGCGCTTATTGAGAAAGTCTCTGCTGTCCAAGAAGAGACTAATATTTTGCAGGAATCTATGGAAGAAGAAGTTGATGAAACTGTGAGCTCATTGGATGAAAAAGATGATGAGGAGAGCGAAGAACAAAAGGAGGAAAAGCGGATTGATCACCCATGCCCACCTTCTAATGAGAGTAACTCTTCAACTCATGCATTGATTAATTCCCCTTCGTGCTTACCGAAGGATGATTGCTATGATGACTGTTATGATCCCTTGGATTCTTTTAAAATATCCCTTTTTGATGATGCTTGTGGCCAAGATGCCAATATGAATTATTCTTATGGAGATGAACTTGCTATAGTTCCTTATGTTAAAAATCAAATTGTTGCTATTGCACCCACGCATGATAGTCCTATTATCTTTTTGAATTCTCCAAACTACACTATATCGGAGAAATTTACCCTTATTAAGGATTATATTGATGGGTTGCCTTTTACTACTACACATGACGATTTTGATAGATATAATATGCATGTGCTTGCTGCTCCTACTTGCAATTATTATGAGAGAGGAACTATATCTCCACCTCTCTATGTTTCCAATATGATAAAATTGCAAGAAACTGTTTATAATATGCATGGGCCTTTACTTTCTGTGCATGAATTGTTCTTTTATGACATGCCGATGCATAGGAAGAGAGTTAGACTTAGTTGTTACATGATATATGTTACTTTGTGCTCACTACTAAATTCTCAATCATTGTAAATTAAAATTGGATTTGATATACCTTGGGATCCGGGTGGATTCACTACTCGAGCACTATATGCCTAGCTTAATGGCTTTAAAGAAAGCGCTGCCAGGGAAACAACCCGGAAGTTTTAGAGAGTCATTTATTTCTGTTGAGTGCTTTCATATAGTTTAAAAACAACAAAAATAAATAGGGGACCCAAAACTTTTTCTAAAAGAAAAGTGAAAGTGAGAGAGACGAGCATTGTGAAAATGGGGGACGTCCTTGAACTTCGTTCATGCCCATGGGAACTTTGTGAATCTTAATTACAGAAACCTTTCAACAAAAATAATTATACCCTTGTACAATTCCATTGTATTATAAAAATAATGTGCCAAGGTTTGCCTTTAGGATGTTTACATTTGCTTGATGGTTTGTACGGTGCAGGACTGAAACTTTGGCTGTAGTGCGCGGTTTTACATTTTTAGCTGGAATGTCAAATGGTTCTGATTATTTTTGCACTGTCTTCCTATGCAATTTTTTTATTTTTCCTAATTTTTGTAGAATTTTTCAAGTATCATAAGTATGGTGAATGTTCAGATTTGTACAGACTGTTCTGTTTTAGACAGATTCTGTTTTTGATGCATAGTTTGCTTGTTTTGATGAAACTATCAATTTATATTAGTGGATTAAGGCATGAAAAAGTTATATTACATTAGACACAATGCAAAAACAAAATATGAATTGGTTTGCAACAGTACTTAGAGTAGTGATTTGCTTTATTATACTAACGGATCTTACCGAGTTTTCTGTTGAAGTTTTGTGTGGATGAAGTGTTCGATGATTGAGAAGGTTTCGATGTGAGAAGAAGGAAGAGAGGCAAGAGCTCAAGCTTGGGGATGCCCGAGGCATCCCAAGTAAATATTCAAGGAGACTCAAGCGTCTAAGCTTGGGGATGTTGGGAAGGCATCCCCTCTTTTCTTCAACAAGTATCGGTATGTTTTCGGATTCGTTTCGTTCATGCGATATGTGCAATCTTGGAGCGTATTTTGCATTTAGTTTTCATTTTTTTTAATTTTATGCACCATGCTGGTATGAGATAGTCCTTGGTTTATTTATAGAATGCTCTATGCACTTCACTTATATCTTTTGAGTATGGCTTTATAGAATGCTCCATGTGCTTCACTTATATCATTTGAAGTTTGGATTGCCTGTTTCTCTTTACATAGACAACCGCCATTTGTAGAATGCTCTTTTGCTTCACTTATATTTGTTAGAGCATGGGCATATCTTTTGTAGAAATAATTAAACTCTCTTGCTTCACTTATATCTATTTAGAGAGATGACATGAATTGGTCATTCACATGGTTAGTCATAAAATCCTACATAAAACTTGTAGATCACTGAATATGATATGTTTGATTCCTTGCAATAGTTTTGTGATATAAAGATGGTGATATTAGATTCATGCTAGTCGGTGGTTGTGAATTGTAGAAATACTTGTGTTGAGGTTTGTGATTCCCGTAGCATGCACGTATGGTGAATCGTTATGTAACGAAGTTGGAGCATGAGGTATTTATTGATTGTCTTCCTTATGAGTGGTGGTCGGGGACGAGCGATGGTCTTTTCCTACCAATCTATCCCCCTAGGGGAATGCGTAGTAGTACTTTGCTTCGAGGGCTAATAAGCTTTTGCAATAAGCATGTGAGTTCTTTATGACTAATGTTGAGTCCATGGATTATACGCACTCTCACCCTTCCACCATTGCTAGCCTCTCTAGTATCGCGCAACTTCGCCGGTACCATAAACCCACCATATACCTTCCTCAAAACAGCCACCATACCTACCTATCATGGCATTTCCATAGCCATTCCGAGATATATTGCCATGCAACTATCATCATCATCATATACATGACTTGAGCATTCATTGTCATATTGCTTTGCACGATCGTAAGATAGCTAGCATGATGTTTTCATGGCTTGTCCGTTTTTTGATGTCATTGCTACGCTAGATCATTGCACATCCCGGTACACCACCGGAGGCATTCATATAGAGTCATATCTTTGTTCTAGATATCGAGTTGTAATATTGAGTTGTAAGTAAATAAAAGTGTGATGATCATCATTATTAGAACATTGTCCCATGTGAGGTTATCAAAATAAAAGTGGCCAAAGAAGCCCAAAAAAAATAGAGAGGCCAAAGGAGCCTACAATGAGAGAAAAAGAGAGAAGGGGCAATGTTACTATCCTTTTACCACACTTGTGCTTCAAAGTAGCACCATGTTCTTCATATAGAGAGTCTCTTGAGTTATCACTTTCATATACTAGTGGGATTTTTCATTATAGAACTTGGCTTGTATATTCCAACGATGGGCTTCCTCAAATGCCCTAGGTCTTCATGAGCAAGCAAGTTGGATGCACACCCACTTAGTATCAGTTGAGCTTTCATATACTTATAGCTCTAGTGCATCCGTTGCATGGCAATCCCTACTCACTCACATTGATATCTATTGATGGGCATCTCCATACCCGTTGATACGCCTAGTTGATGTGAGACTACCTTCTCCTTTTTGTCTTCTCCACAACCACCATTCTATTCCACCCATAGTGCTATGTCCATGGCTCACGCTCATGTATTGCGTGAAAGTTGAAAAGGTTTGAGAACGTTAAAAGTATGAAACAATTGCTTGGCTTGTCATCGGGGTTGTGCATGATGTGAGTATTTTGTGTGAAGAAGATGGAGCATAGCCAGACTATATGATTTTGTAGGGATAACTTTCTTTGGCCATGTTATTTTGAAAAGACATGATTGCTTTATTAGTAGGCTTAAAGTATTATTGTTTTTATGTCAAATGATAGACTATTTCTTTGAATCACTCATGTCTTAATATTCATGCCATGATTAGATATGTGATCAAGATTCTGCTAGGTAGCATTCCACATCAAAAATTATCTTTTTTATCATTTACCTACTCGAGGACGAGCATGAATTAAGCTTGGGGATGCTGATACGTCTCCGTCGTATCTATAATTTTGGATTGTTCCATGCCAATATTCTACAACTTTCATATACTTTTGGAAACTTTTTATACTATTTTTGGGACTAACATATTGATCCAGTGCCCAGTGCCAGTTCTTGTCTGTTGCATGTTTTTGGTTTCGCAGAATATACATATCAAACGGAGTCCAAACGGGATAAAAACGGGGAGATACTTTTTGGAATATTTGGAAAATTCCGGAAGAAAAATCCACGCGAGACGGTGCCCGAGGTGGTCACGAGGCAGGGGTGCGCGCCTGCCCCCTGGGTGCGTCCCCTACCCTCGTGAGCCACCCGTAAGGCGGTTGACGCTCTTCTTTTGCCGCAAGAAAGCTAATTTTCAGGAAAAAAATCACGGCAAAGGTTTCAGGCCAATCGGAGTTACGGATCTCCATATATACACGAAACGGTGAAACAGAGCCACGAGAGAACACAGAAACAGAGAGACGGATCCAATCTCGGAGGGGCTCTCGCCCCTCCCACGCCATGGAGGCCAAGGACCAGAGGGGAAACCCTTCTCCCATATAGGGAGGAGGTCAAGGAAGAAGAAGAAGAAGAAGGGGGCCCCTCTCCCCCTTCCTTCCTGTGGCGCCGGAGTGCCACCGGGGCCATCATCATCACCGTCATCTTCACCAACAATTTCACCGCCTTCACCACCAACTCTTCCCCCCTCTATGCAGCGGTGTAACCTCTCTCTTACCCGCTGTAATCTCTACTTAAACATAGTGCTCAATGCTATATATTATTTCCCTATGATGTATGGCTATCCTATGATGTTTGAGTAGATCTGTTTTGTCCTAATGGCTATTTGATGATCAAGATTGGTTTGAGTTGCATGTTTTATTATTGGTGCTGTCCTATGGTGCTCTCCGTGTCGCGCAAGCATGAGGGATTCCCACTGTAGGGTGTTGCAATATGTTTATGATTTGCTTATGGTGGGTGGCGTGAGTGAACAGAAGCACAGACCCGAGTAAGTAGGTTGTTTGTGTATGGGATAAAGATGACTTGATGCTTTAATGCTATGGTTGGGTTTTACCTTAATGAATCTTTAGTAGTTGCGGATGCTTGCTAGAGTTCCAATCATAAGTGCATATGATCCAAGTAGAGAAAGTATGTTAGCTTATGCCTCTCCCTCATATAAAATTGTAATAATGATTACCGGTCTAGTTATCAATTGCCTAGGGACAAATAACTTTCTCGTAACAACAAGCTCTTTACTAAACCTAACTTAGTTGTGTCATTATCTAAACAGCCCCTACTTTTTATTTACGTAATCTTTATTATCTTGCAAATCTATCCAACAACACCTACAAAGTACTTCTAGTTTCATACTTGTTCTAGGTAAAGCGAACATCAAGCGTGCGTAGAGTTGTATCGGTGGTCGATAGAACTTGAGGGAATATTTGTTCTGCCTTTAGCTCCTCGTTGGGTTTGACACTCTTACTTATCGAAAACTATTGCGATCCCCTATACTTGTGGGTTATCAAGAAAGTATTGCAGGCAAGCCACGAAGTCATCTTGGTCAAAGGGAGACCCGTCTTCCTTCACGGTAGGATACCCTATGTCTATGTCCGCCGGGCCTAGATCTGGCATCCAAGCCTTGGAGCGGCTCAGGGCAGTCAAAGCTCCGGCACTGGCACAGGAGCGCTTCACTTCTTGGAATATGGCGGGTAAGATTTACAGCTTTTTTAAGACATCACTGAGCTGGTTGGGTCCTTGATTGACAGCACAGATAGCGGCAAGTGCCCGTTGAGCGCCAATATAGAATTGCTCCACTAAAGTATACACCAACTTCAGTTTAATCGCATTGTCTTGGCTCAGATTCTTGCTTCGTGGGCCTGCACATGTTATATAAACAAAGGATCAGCCAGCGGTTTATCTTCTGGGTCAGCATAAGGTACAAAAGGTCAGTACAGATGGCTTACCAAAGATGGCAGACACCATTTGAGATACCCGGTTCTTTAAGCCGGTCAGCTCTGCAGTAACCTCCTCAAGAGCTGCTTCCGCCTTTTCGGCGCATTGTGTCAGCAGTGTTTTCTCTTCAGCCTAGTTCTTCTTCTTGGTAGTCAAGATGTTTTTCAGATTTTCCGTCTCACCAAGACTTAATTGAAGCTTGGAGTCGGCAGCCTTGATTTATGCCTCCTGATCCGCCAGCCGGGTCTTGGCATCAGTCAATTGCGAGCTCAATTCAGATAGGGTGTTCTGCAAGACATATACAGGCATATTAAAGCTCAAAATTCAAGATTTAAGTCTCAAGTGCCTTTGCACTGCAAAGCCACTTGACACTTGGGGGCTAATATATGCCAAAACAAAATTTTATGATTCTATTACACTTGAAGTCCCAAGCACTTTACAAAGTAACAACACTTG
This sequence comes from Triticum dicoccoides, assembly GCF_002162155.2. NCBI lineage: Eukaryota > Viridiplantae > Streptophyta > Magnoliopsida > Poales > Poaceae > Triticum > Triticum dicoccoides. The sequence continues at coordinate 770,316,299 of NC_041382.1, read as the reverse complement.
GCACTTGGGGGCTAATGTATGATATTCAGCAAGTATCTCAAGGGTAAGCCGGACTACAGTGTTTGTTGAGTTCGGCATGAGACGGTTACAAAAATTCAAAGAACCGGCTCATTTATGGTCAAATGAACCGGCTCTTGGGGACTACAGGTGAAGCTTTGTTCTATTTTATTGAACTCCAGAAAGACCTAAAGGTAAAGTCTAAACCTATATCATAAAGTCTACAAATCATTCCGGTTTTCTCATAATCTGAAGACTTGGGGGCTGGCAGAATATAAGTAAGTCGAAAGAAGATACCTCGTACTTCAATTGCAACTGCTTGACCATTTCGATCTCTGAGTCACGGCTGGAGTGCACATGGCTGAGATAGCCGGATAATATGTCGTTGGCATTCAGATGGTTATAATGCGAAATATCAAAACACACTTTTTGTCTTTCCAGCGCCTCTTGTTTTGCAGTATGACGAGCCAACACGGTGGGATTCCCCGGCTCAGTGAAGCGGCTCCCAATGATCAGAACGTCTTGAGCAGACAGTGATGACGGGTTAGCCGAGCTGGATGGTCCAGTGGCAGATGTGTTAATAATGGTATTGTCGGCTGACGGCTCAGGAGGGTTTGCTTCTGCGTTGACAGGCGGGTCTTCTGGAGTGTCAGTTAACGGAGGAGAGGAGGGCATGGCCGGTTCAGGGACAGGAACTGGCGGGTCTTCCACCGGCTTAGTTGCCTTTGCCTTCTTGGATTTAGCTTGACCACTAAGAGAAATATTATGAGACTGTTAGTATAAAGATACATCTTGAAAAACACGGAGGAAAGAGGATTTTTTCCTTACCCAGGGGCAGTTTTGAATGCCGGAAATTGGGTCTGAGATGAGTCGCCAGAAGAGCGAGACACCTCCTGCAAAGATAAAGTAAAGTTAAGTAATGCAAGGGAAAGGATCCATTAAACAGGGAGTCAAAAACAAAGAAGTAAACCTCATTCCGGCGCTTTTGAGGAGTTTGTTGAAGAACAATAGGCGGTTCATCATCATTCCGGGCCTGACGGCGGCTTTCATGTTGTTGCTTTTTCAAAAGAAAATGAGGGTCCAGATAAGCCAAAGTGTGTGAAAACCTTACTTTCCAGGTTACGACTTGTTGGGGATATAACTATTTACGTAAGCCGTCCAGGAGGGGCCGGGTTATGCAAAGAGAAGCCCATCTGAAGCCCAAGACAAAGACGTGAAGATGGCAGTTCAGTAAAGGGTCTAGTGGCCCACAGACCCTTTATGGCCCATGGTGATAAATCCCCATGAGGGCGCGACTTGTATTGTAAGGTAGAAATAACTAGTCACCGAGCCAGACACTGTTTATGAGCCGGTCGGGACTCTGTAAGCCGTAGGGCGTCAGCCCGTGTATATAAGGGGACGACCCGCTGGCGGCTTAGGGAGAGAAGAAACAAGAGATCGAGAGCCGGGCATAGCGTATCTCGCTCCCTGGTCATCGAAACCTCAAGCAATTCCAACCCAACTAGACGTAGGCCTTCCTTCACCGTAAGGGGCTGAACTAGTATAAACCTCGCGTGTCCTTTGTCCCGATTAACTCCTTTAAGCTTCCTAGTTGCGATAGCTCCACGATCAAGTCCTTGCAAGAGGACATCTGCTGTGACAATTCCACGACAGTTGGCGCCCACTGTGGGGCCAGCGCACGGTGGATTTGAGTTCTTGAAGGGCAGCTTCGAAGGGCTCAAGGGATACGCAGTTGGCCGGATGACCAAGAGTCGTCGCGACAAGATCTACATCGACGATGAAGGCTGGGGCCCCGACGCCGACTCAATTGAGTATGGCTACCGGGTCCCCTTTGGCGGAATTCACGTCTTCATCGGCCGAATTGGTGAGCCGGGCCCTGAGCCGGACAGCTGCACCGACCTCGTCGAGATGGCTCAGCGTGCGAAACCCGCCCGAGCTCAACCCATCGTGAAGCGTGCCTTTGTGGGTTGCATCCATGGAGGTGAACTTCCTGAAGGATCTGAAGGTGATGGTGAGCCGGCCGTCCTCTCTGACGGTGATTCGTCCGCTGGCTCAACAGATTCGCTGTATCAAGTTCAAGATGGTGTGCTTGGGGGCTGTTCCAATGGCAGCACTATTCCGGACCTCTCAGAGTCGCCAAACTGGGTAGGAGTCTTCATGGCTGGTACTCAACCCGGCCAAAACTCTACGGCCTCAGCGGCGATAACGTCCGGGTTAGGAGCAGCCGGGGCAGGAGGCCCCGTGCGCTCACCGATTCAGGTGCTGATGGATCTCATGGATAAGCTTACGGCTTTGTTAACTGTTATAGTCATCCCTGCGAACCAATCTGAGCATGAGGCAGAGGTGGCACAGGTTCACGACGAGATCGCCCGGGTCAAGGAAACCTTAGCAGCTGAGGACGCTAGATTAGCAGCAGAGCGGGAGGCTTTGGACGTACGAGCGCAGCAACTTCAGGCAGAGGCCTTGCAGCTCATGTTGAGCTTAAACGCATCTAATGAGGTAATGAGGAGGAGACATCAGAAAACTCAGTCCGTTTACCTCAGAATTATGATCCTCGGAATCTCTTTGCTACACCCGGGGCCGGTCCAAGTAACCCGCCAGGTGTGAATCAGCTTATTACATCCGGAGCGGGAGGTCCAGTCCAACCTCAGGGGATGGCACCTCCTCAAGGCAATATGGCACCGCCCAATTATGTACCAATACCACAGGGTCACTTCTCCAACCCCATGGAGAACTTAATCGCAGCATCAGCACGTTTGGAGGCTCTCCCAGTAAATGGGGATGATCCGACAGCGGTGGAAACCCGGAAGATCAGAGAACTTGTCCAAACAGCCCTGGCTCAGCAAGAAACCTACTCCTACAGCATGGATAGGATTCACTCGACTCCTCCGCCCTGGTTAGCTCCACCTCGTCAAAATCGGAGCCCGAGTTACAGTAGACACATGGAGTCAGAGGCCTTATCAAGTAACGCTCAGCGCCGAAACTAGCCCGACGGGTATAACCCGGTTCAGGATCGGATATGTCAGGAGGACGAGCGGGCGCCTCAACTAGCAGCCCAACAGAACTCACCGGCTTACCCGACGACTTCCGTTGAAGCGGGGGTTGCTACTAGAACCGGAGGAGTTCCTTGTCTGGTACCGGCTCTACGTAATGTACGTCTGCCCAAGGATTTCAAGGGACCTCGGAAGGTGCCGAATTATACGGCCGATTTACAGCCTGGGGCATGGATTGAAAGTTACAAGATGGCTATGGAGCTGCTGGAGGTTAGTGATGAAGCGATGGCTAAATACTTCACCATGATGCTGGACGGAACGGCCCGTTCTTGGTTAAAGGGTTTGCCACCCAACTCCATTAGTTCATGGGCGGAGCTAAAGGCCCGTTTCATCCAGAACTTCAAAGTTACTTGCAAGCAGTCTATGTCAATTATGGATCTGACAAATTGTAAGCAGGAAGAAGGTGAATCTACGACTCATTGGGTGCGCCAGGTCAAGGATATAATACATTCGTCTGACAAGATGGATGCCAGCTCAGCAGTTCTCATGCTGGAGAAGAATTGCCGCTTTGAGCCTCTGAGACAGAAGTTGGGGTGCCTTAAGCGTGATTGCAACAATATGGGGATGCTGATGGCGGCTTTAGTCAAGTATGCCGATTCTGATAGTACCAAGGATCCCGCGTCTGATGAGGAAAAGATAGGGAAGGGAAAGAAGAACGGTAATGGAAAGGGTCAACAGCATAACCCGGCGAGTCAAGGAGGTAATAAGCGAAAGGCGGACGGTAACTCGGAATTTGTGGCCAATGCACAGGGTAACAATCAGAAGCGCAAAGGAAAGCCACCCCGGTTTGGTGGGTCAGGTCCGTCTCTCGAGCAACTACTCAATGAACCCTGCCCGAAACACGGCACCCGGGAACGACCAGCGACTCATTTATGGAAGGATTGCGCAATCATGAAAGCTTTCAAGAATTCTAATACATTTGATGGCAATCAAGGCCCAGGCGGCGACTTAGGAGCCAGCGGCTTTCATGGCCCGGGCGGTGGTTCAGGATCCGGTTTTCAGGGAAATCAGGATGGTTATAATCAGTAGCAGTCTGGTCAAGGAGGTCAGCAGCAGCAGCAGTCGGGTTATCAGAGCCATCCAAAATAGTTAAACAGTGGGCAGTATCACGTGTTCACCACAAGTTTGTGTAAACGTGATCAGAAAGTTCATAAGAGGGCTGTGAATTCTGTTGAACCGGCAGTCCCTCGTTACTTGAGGTGGTTGCAATAGCCTATTGTCTGGAGCAGGGAGGATCACCCTCCCCGGGTTGATAATCCGGATCAACTGGCCCTGGTGGTGGCACCGCAGGTTGGTGGTTATAAATTTACTAAGGTGCTCATGGATGGAGGTAGCAGCATCAACATCCTCTATTACGAGACCTTTCGGCGCATGGGCTTAACTGACAAGAATTTGAAGACTTCCAACACCGTCTTCCATGGGGTGGTGCCCGGTAAGTCGGCGTATCCTGTGGGGAAGATTGAGCTAGAGGTGGCCTTCGGAGACGAGCATGATTCTAGGGCGGAAAAGTTAACTTTTGAGGTGGTCAAAATCAAGAGTCCATATCACGCTTTGTTCGGGCGGCCGGCCTATGCCAAATTCATGGCACGGCCGTGTTATGTTTATCTACAACTCAAGATGCCGGGTTACAAGGGTACCATCACTGTGTATGGAAGCCGAAAGGTGGCCCTGGAGTGTGAAGAAGGCAATGCAGCTTACGCCGAGTCTGTCTGTGCAGTAGAGGAGCTCAAATTTTATCAAGATAACGTTGACCCGGCGGATATGACTTCTCTCAAGAAGCCGACTACGGAGCATGACCCGGCCATGAAGTTTAAATCGGCTGCAGAGACTAAGCTTGTTGATTTCACTCCGGGCGATTCATCTAAGCAATTCAGCATCAATGCCAACTTGGATCCTAAATAGGAAAGCGCGCTCATCGAGTTCATCCGTGAGAACCGGGACATCTTTGCATGGAAACCTTCTAACATGCCGGGTGTACCGAGAGAACTCGCTGAGCACACTCTTAATATTGATCCGAATTATAAGCCGGTCAGGCAGTTTCTGCGGCGATTCAATGAAGAGCGACGAAAAGCTATAGGAGAAGAGGTCGCCCGGCTCTTGGCGGCTGGTGCTCGTACTCAAGAAAAACGGTACCTGGCGGATGTGTGTGGATTACACGGACCTAAATAAGGCTTGTCCGGCTGATCCTTTTGCTCTCCCCCGTATTGATCAAATCATTGATGCTACGGCAGGTTGTGCACGTTTGAGCTTTTTGGATGCTTATTCTGGCTACCATCAGATCAACATGGCAATTAAGGACCAGGAGAAGACGGCTTTCATCACCCCGTTTGGAGCCTTCTGCTATGTGTCTATGCCGTTTGGGCTCAAGAGTTCCCAGGCAACTTATCAACAGTGTGTACAGAATTGTCTTCACAATCAGATTGGGCGCAATGTTCATGCTTATGTGGATGACATAGTAGTGAAATCCAGAGAGGCGGAAACCGTGATATCTGATCTCAGAGAAACCTTTGACAATCTCCGGTTTTACAAAATGATGCTTAACCCGGAGAAATGTGTATTTGGTGTGCCTGCAGGCAAGCTTTTGGGATTCTTGGTCTCAAACAGGGGCATCGAGGCTAATCCGGAGAAGATTAAGGCAATCACTTCTTTGGCTAAACCGGCATGTATTAATGATGTTCAGCGATTGGCGGGTCATGTTGCCGCTTTAAGTCGGTTCATAAGCCGGTTAGGTGAGAAGGCCCTACCGCTGTACCAATTGATGAAGAAGGCAGACACCTTTGTCTGGAGTGATGCTGCTAATTCTGCTTTTGAGGATTTGAAGAGGCAGTTGTCTGAGCCGCCAGTTCTTGCGGCTCCCTTTGACAAAGAGCCTTTTCTGTTATATGTGGCTGCTAATTCACGAGCCATCAGTGTGGCAATTGTGGTAGAGCGCAAGGAGGCTGGTAAGGAACATCCGGTTCAACGGCCGGTTTATTATGTCAGTGACGTACTCATCGAGTCAAAACAAAGGTATCCTCATTGGTAGAAACTTGTTTACGGGGTGTTCATGGCAAGCCGGAAGCTGAAGCAATACTTCCAAGGTCCCCCTATCACTGTGGTAAGTTCTGCCCCCTTGGGAGACATTATTCAGAACAGAGAGGCTACAGGACGAGTCGCCAAATGGGCCATCGAGCTCGGGCCTCATGGTCTGAAGTACATACCGCGCACTGCCATTAAGTCCCAAGCTTTGGTGGATTTCATCAACGACTGGACAGAGCTACAGGCACCTGAGGAGAAGCCCGATAACACTTATTGGATTATTCACTTTGATGGGTCCAGACAGTTGGAAGGCTCGGGGGCTGGAGTTGTATTAACTTCCCCTCGAGGTAACAAATTTTGTTATGTGCTCCGGCTTATGTTTCCTTGCACTAACAATGCAGCTGAGTATGAGGCCCTACTCCATGGTCTCCGGATGGCCAAAGAGATGAACTTGAGCCGGGTAAGATGCTTAGGAGACTAAGACCTTGTGGCTCAACAGGTGTCAGGCAAGTGGGACTCTAAAGATCCCCTCATGGCGGCTTACCACCGTGAAGTCGATGCTGTGGCTGGATATTTCAAGGGTTACGTAGTGGAACACATTGATCGAAGGAAGAATGAGGCGGCGGATGCCTTAAGCCGGCTGGGGTCTCAGCGTAAGCCGGTGCCACCTAACACCTTTCTTGATGTTTTGCATAATCCTTCTGTTAAGTTACCTACAGAAGAAGATCTGGCAATACCAGACCCGGAGGCACAGCTGGTGGCGGCTCTCCACGTTACCCCGGATTGGACAGTGCCTTATTTGGCTTACATGACCCGGGGAGAGTTGCCTGAAGACGAGACCTTGGCAAGACAAATCGTCCGGCGGTCCAAGTCCATGACAATTGTCAATGGCGAGATACATCATTACAGCGTCACTGGAGCGATTCAACGTTGCGTGTCACCTGCAGAGGGTCAGGAGATCCTTCGTGAAATTCATGAAGGTGATTGTGGTCATCACACCGGCTCAAAATCTCTTGTGGCCAAAGCCTTCCATCATGGGTTTTATTGGCTGACGGCTCATGCTGATGCGGAAGACCTGGTCAGTAAATGTGACTTATGTCAGAAGTTCTCACGACGAGCCCATGTGCCGGCTCAAGAATTGAGGATGATTCCAATTACCTGGCCATTTGCGGTCTGGGGGCTTGATATGGTCGGGCCTTTCAAAAGATCTAAGGATAAAAAGACTCACCTCTTGGTGGCGGTTGACAAGTTCACAAAGTGGGTGGAGGTGGAGCCAGTCAGTAAGTGTGATGCAGCCACAACAGTCCAGTTTATGAAAAAGGTGATTTCTCGCTTTGGTTTTCCACACAGCATCATAACTGATAATGGTACTAACCTTTCCAAAGGAGCTATGGAAGAGTTCTGTCAATGAGAGCATATCCGGCTTGACGTTTCAGCTGTAGCTCACCCTCAATCAAATGGTCAAGCAGAACGAGCCAATCAAGAAATATTGAAGGGTATCAAGCCCCGGCTCTTGGTCCCCTTACAGCGGACACCGGGTTGTTGGGTGGAGGTGTTACCTTCTGTATTCTGGAGCATCAATACTACACCTAACAGATCTACGGGTTACATGCCTTTCTTTATGGTGTATGGAGCAGAGACGGTCCTGCCAAGTGACATCCGTCACGATTCACCCCGTGTGGCGGCTTATGTTGAGGAGGACAATGAAAAAGCTTGGCAAGATGCACTTGACATGTTGGATGAAGAGCGAGACTTGGCAATAGCCCACTCGGCGATTTGCCAGCAAGACCTGCGCCGCTACCACAACCGCCGGGTTAAGTCCAGAACCTTTCAGGAAGGCGACTTAGTGCTCTGACTCATCCAGGATCAATCTAACATGCACAAGCTATCCCCTCCTTGGGAAGGACCCTTTGTGGTCAGCAAGAATCTGAACAATGGATCATACTACCTTATCGATGTTCGGGAACACAAAGATTCACGTAAGTCGGAGGAGGAGACCCGTCGGCCGTGGAATATCGCTCATCTTCGGCCTTATTATACTTGAGCCGTCAGCTCTAATGTGTATATACTTATACTATGTATATTATATAAAGCAATAAAACAAGACCTCTGTCCTTTTTTCCACTCCCAAAAAGGTTTATGTGTTTTCCTTGTCAGGTGGTGGAGATGACCAAGGAGAAGCGGATCATATCTGAATCTGGCTTTCCTTTGGTCCGGCTTATGATCATATCTGAATCCAGCCGTGATCACTTGGGGGCTTCCTGTTCAAACATAGGTCGTATTCGAACCAAAGAGAACATACACTACTAGGAAAAGGGCTATAGATAGGATTGATACTAATGGCGCACCAGGGAAGTAGTGCGCCACTACTATATACTAATGGCGCACCTGTTGGTGATGCGCCATTAGTGTGGAAGACACTAATGGCGCACCAGAAACAGGGTGCGCCACTAGTATTATTTTTTTTTCCATTTTTCCATACATACTAATGGCGCATCAGGTCGACAATGCGCCATTACTAGTTCTAACTAGTAATGGCGCACCAGGCAGAGAGTGCTCCATTACTGTAATTTTTTTCTTATTCTTTTTTTGCAAAACTACTAATGGCGCACCGTTTCACAGTGCGCCATTACTAGTTTAAACTAGTAATGTCGCACTATTACACGGTGCGCCATTAGTATATATATTTATATTTTTTACTTTTTTGCAAAACTTCTAATGGCGCACCACCTGCAGGTGCGCCATTAGTAACCAGGGTTACTAATGGTGCATTTCCTTGTGGAGCGCCATTAGTAACCTGGGACCCCAACAAGATATTTTGGACAGCCCCACACCTACCCACTCACTTTCCCCACTTCATTCCCTCCACCTCCTTCTCCAAGCTTTCGGCTGCCTCCTCCTCCTCACCTCATTCCCACCATAGATTCATCAAAATTAAGTGCTGAAATTACCATAGATTCAAGTAGAAGCTTCTGTCATACCCTTTACATGAAGATTCTTCCGCGGAAGAACAACTCATATTCGCCTTGTCACGGGGCACCGAGCACAACCTGATGACCTATGAGGTGTACGATATCAATGGCTACACATTCTACACCGAGGACAAGGACATGAAGAGCGATGGTTATCAGAACTCCGGGGTAATGATGGAATCCTACACCGGTAACGACAAGGACAGATACTACGGAAGGATCGAGGAGATCTGGGAGCTGAGCTACGCTAGAGAGAAGGTCCCGATGTTCCGTGTCAGATGGGCCAAGAGCGTCCTAAAAGAAGACCGGTATTTCACCACCATGGTTATACCCGAAGCCAAATCCAAGACCGCGGGCGCAAACGTCACCGCGAAAAATGAGCCATGGGTACTGGCTTCCCAAGTGGACCAAGTGGGTACTGGCATTGGTCCTTCTTGGATTTGACGTTTGCGCCCGCGGTCTTGGATTTGGGAAGCAGGACCACCCTACCTAAAGGACGTCCGTTCCACAGAAGAACTCCATTTGCGAAAAAGAAGGGCAAGAAGATTGTGAACAGATAGCTAGCTAAGATCGATTGTATTTAAATTGTAGTATTCATTTCTCGATTGTATTTCATGGGCACTTTTTGATATCATGAATATTTTTAAATTTCATGGGCACTTTTTGAATTCATGAGGACACTTGATCTCGATCCCCCTCCATCTCGATCTCGATTCCCCCTCCATCTCGATCTCGATCCCCCTCCATCTCGATCCCACCCGCACCCTCCCCCGTAAGCTCCACCGCCGCCGACGACCCACCGCAACCCTCCCCTAGTCCACCGCCGCCGACGAGCACCCGGCCCCCCGCACCCTCCCCCGCTCCACCGCCACCAACGGGCACCCCCC
>NC_041382.1:770276373-770305928 GCF_002162155.2 Triticum dicoccoides | reverse complement strand
TGATATTTTCAAGTAACAAATTTGAACATATTTTTTATAAAATAATTACTGTTTTTATAAAAAAATATTACTGTTATGATTAAAACAAATTTCTAATGGCACACCGAGGGGTGGTGCGCCATTAGAATAGTCGTACTTATGGCGCACGAGGGGGTGGTGCGCCATTAGAAAGCTTCCCCCACACTAAATTCTAATGGCGCACCACCCCTCGGTGCGCCATTAGAATAGTCGTACTTATGGCGCACAAGGGGGTGGTGCGCCATTAGCAAGCTTCCCCCCACACTAAATCCCCAATCACTCTAATCTCTCCCCTGCCTCATCATCTCACCCGCTGCCCCCCGGCCATGTTCGCCATCGCCCTCGCCGCCCGCTCGCCTCCTTCGCCGTCCCCGAGCAGCGTGGCCAGTCCGGACCAGGGAGGAGTGCCCCACGCACCCACCCTACCGTGCCGCCGCCTCGTCTCCTCCCACCTCTCGCCCCTCCGGCCGGATCGGCGGAACCCCCTCCCCCGCCTCCCGCCGCCTTCCCGTGCCGCCCACTCCGACCTCGCCGTCCCCGAGCAACAGCAGCAGCAGCAGCGCTCCGCCCCCTCGTGCTAGCCTAGGGCTTCCGCTCAGGTATCGCCCCCTGTGACCTTGGCCACTTCGTTGCCTCCCGGTAGAGCAGAGATTCTACTGCTTGTCTTGTGTTTTTCTGGGTTGCTGCGTGCGCGCGAGAGAGGAACTTACTCCCAGTGAACTTACTAGCATTTTATGTTACTGCTTGATTACTAGCATTGGGTAGCACCAGTAAACCTTATTTCGTGTATATTCACCTAGGTTACATCACCACAGCTCTATTTAAATCTCATTGCCAAAATTATATCTAGCAAATATCATCTCTGGCACTGCTTGTGCTTGTATGTGTTTGTAAATTGAAAACCTGGAGTAGAACAAGTCCATGCATCACAATCTATCATAATCTATTCCCCAAGCTATCACAATCTATCATAATTTATGTGTCCAGCTATCATAAGTTGATTAGTTCCATAAATTTGTATGACCACAGATTTAGAAAATTTTCAAAGATTTGTATGACCAAAGATACAGTTCAGATTTGATTAGTTCCATAAATTTGTATGACCAAATATATATTTCAGATTTGTATAGTTTCAGAGATTTTTATGACCAAAAATACAGTTCAGATTTGAATTGTTTCAGAAATTGGTATGACCAAAGATGCTATTGTATATAAATGGGCTGCTGTAGAACTGTTCTTCATCTTTACAGTGCTGTTGTATAGAAATATGCTGAATTTTCTGCTCTGATTGTTGCTCAAAGAAATGTAGCAAAAAAATGGGGTCCTGGGAGACGCCGCTGCTACTTGAGGCCCTTGAGAGGCCCTTCATGTCGTGATGATTTTGCAGGTACCCCGATAGGCCCTTGAGTTTGCCGGAATGTCGATTAACTTCCGTTCCGGCAAATTCGGGTACTCCATATGTCCTATTTTCAGCAAAGGTCATGCTGAAATTTTCCGTGAATTTTAGCATGACTTTGCTAAAAATCGGACATATGAGGTGCTTGCTACTAATGCATGGGCCGGGGTATCTTAGTAATTAATTAAGTAGGATCAACTGCCCCTTTATTCTTGCTGTATTAAACCATAGGTGGCAATAGAGCCAAGTGATTAGTGCCAAGTGATTAGGCCCAACCTAGGGTGCCTCGGCATCGATAAACCCTAAATGATGAAAACTTAACTTGGCTGCCCCGGATGCCTCGGTGTCGATGAGAACCTAAATGATGTATGCTTAGGCTTTTAGGGTGCCTCGGCGTCGACAAACCCTAAATGATGAAAGCTTAGGCTTTTAGGGTGCCTCGGTGTCGATAAACCCTAAATGATGAGACCATGATCTTGTTCCTTGACAATAACCAACTTTTTGACCAAACTTTTTTCCTATTTAGAGCGAAACATGGCCCACAACGATGAGGCCGGTGGTTCGGGCGGCAAGCAATTCTGGGAGCTGTCCCAGGATATGTCGTCATCATCATCGGACGACGAAAGTGTCCCGGCGGAGTGCGACTGGTGCCACGACGATCGAGGTCTGTGCGACATGCCTCACCTGGATGATGATCGACGCTTCAACATTAAGCTCGAGGAGACCTTCGAAGTTGACATGGTACACAACGACGACAAGTGTTATTTTCATAATTAAGCATGACTTCAACTATTTCAACGTGTAATTTTCATCTTTTACAATTCGAGTATAGCTTATCCCATGCCATGCAAGACGCTATGTCTTGGAGAGGATGGATTTTGAAGACCATGAAATTTCTGAAACAAAGAAAATTCACCTAAGGACTCATCACGATGTGGACTTTGAAGTAAATCTATATAATTCTGAGAGCGTAACCCATTTTGGTTGCAAAAATTGGGAAGCATTTTGCAAGATGTATGGTTTTGATGAGGGTATGCTTATCACGATGGATCTTGGTAATCCTGACATCAACCAAGACAATATGGACATTTGGGTCCTTGTTGATACGCCTCCAGTTCTACCGCTATGTGAGTTTCTCAAACATAGTTATTAGCTAATTTATATTGTTTATTTCAAAATAGTTGACAGCTTATTTCCATTGACAGCTTATTTTTATTGTTCAAAGAATGTGCGGGAGATGGTAGACAAAACCCACTACACCGATGGCTCCGAATTAACAACTTACAAGGAGAAAAATCATTTGGTCGGATTTTGTACTGACATTGAGAATTACAATATCTACAATCAAACTCCTCAACATTATGGTAAATACGTGCCACTAGTGCATGTGTTCAACTACGGTAACTACCATGGAGATACCCTGGTAAGATTTTTACTATTACGACATCCGTGCATCTTTTGCATACTTCTAAAACTAGTACATCATTGCTAACTATGAAGTTATTACTATGTTTTTCAACAGATAAACCCAGAGAATTGTGTGCCTCATATGATGTATCTGAAAGGTAGTTTTAATGTTTTGAACATACAGCCAGGTCGTCCTACGAATCTCAACTATCCATACGATATTTCTAAAAGAAGTGGAGACATGAAAATCAAAGGATGGAAAAAATGTATGGACAGTCATAAGGAGCTTCTTGGAAGCAAAAGGAAGCGAAGCGCAAGAATTGGAGACAGGATGTTCTCCATTCTCCATAATGGAGAGTCAGGGTCTATATTGTTTTATGCTATTTTAGCTTAAATAGGGTATTTAGGTCCTGCCTAATACTGATGATCATGTGCTAAGAACAATTAAGTAGGGTTGGTTCGAAGACTATCAAGATGATGATCGTATGACTTGTTATGAATAACGAGTAGAAGTTGTATGATGATGATTAGTAGGACTTGTTAGGATTAGTATTACTTCTGACAAACTCGATACTCGCGGTCTTGAGACTTGTAATGTTTTATCTTTGTTCGGTCTTTTGAATTCGGAGACTAATATGATGAATTGTATTCGGAGACTAATCTTCTATTGTATTCGATGAATCTGATGTTGCTGTGTGCTGCTGTCTATATTATGTCTAATAATATATTTTATATTCTACCTAATAATATATTTTGTAACCTGCGCAAAAATCAGAAAAGGAAAAAAAACCAAATATTCATACTAATGGCGCATCACCACCAGGTGCGCCATTAGTATGCCAAAGGATACTAATGGCGCATCAACAGAGAATGCGCCATTAGTATGACAAAGCCATGCTTACGTATGCCCCCCTGGGAGGCACACTAATGGCGCATGCTGTTACATACTAATGGCGCACTAGTTGGTGCGCCATTAGTATACCAGATACTAATGGCGCACCTGTGGTGCGCCATTATTAAGATATACTAGTGGCGTGCTACTAATGGCGCACTGGTAATGCTCCATTAGTAGGCAAAACCAGTGCGCCATTAGTAGGCCCTTTCCTTGTAGTGATAGCTGTCGATACCCACTTGATTGGCATACTGCCAAACCCACTTGGGGGCTTCTTGATCATATCTGAATCATAGCTTAACTCCTTTTGGGTCTGACGTGGATCGTATTCGAATCATCGTCATTAAACAACTGTTATGGTCACTTGGGGGCTTCCTGTTCAAACATAGGTCGTATTCGAACCCAAGAGAACATAGCTGTCGATACCCACTTGATCGGCATCGCCACAGCCACTGGGGGCTAACAGATCATATCTGAATCTTAGCTCAACCCCTTTGGAACGGGTCACTGATCGTATTCGAATCAGAAACCCTTGAATTTTGTTCATCATATTTTACAAGTGCCAACATTAGATATCTTTTGACCCTCTTGAAGGCACAATGGAGTACATTACAATCTTCCAGAATTAATATTAGTTACATCAGGTTGTTAAGAACCAGGTGAACTTGTATGTGCCAATTTGCAGGAGTTAAGTTTACCCTCAGGGGTTGGTTTATATAAACCGGAAAAATAGCTGTAAGCACTACAGAGCAATGCAAGGTATTTCTGCAAAGGGCATAACAGATTCATATAAAGTATATGGTGACGGAGGCTTATGCAAGTACTAAAGGCCATAAGCATACGCAAAGGCATAGCAAAACTCAAGGTATTTTTTACTCTATTACAAGACTCTCCGAGTCTTAATGATGTGGCATTGTTTTCCTACAACTACATAAGCAGGTGGCGCCTGATAATCTACTCTTGGGGTTGATTTGAAGCCTCCGGATTATCCTTCTCCGCCTCTCCGCTGGCTGCTTTGTCCTAGAAGGATGATGAGGCCCAGTCAATGCCACTCAAGGCCTCAAACTCAGCTTCATCATCTATTAAACCGGTTGGGTCAACTTCAGGAGCAAAGGTGTGCTTACGGGTTGGAGGGATCAAGCTGACGTCGTCATAATGCGGCCTGGGGATTCTCCGATTCTCATTGTCATAACCCGGCTAACACTTGGAGAGGTCAGTGTCGTTCCCAATAAGAGTAGCCACCGGACGTATATCTTTCACAGAGGCGGTGAAATCTTTATCATTAAACACGGTGCCATATTCCTTTAAACTTGGATACCCAAGAGCAATGTCAGCAGGGTCTAGTTCTGGAAGCCACGCCTTGGCCCGGCTAAATGAGGCTATAGCTCCGGCTCTTGCAGATGCTCTTCTTAACTCTTGGATCCGCTGAGGTAGCACAGCAAGCCGCTTTAGCACATCTTGCAGGAGATAGGGAACATCATTTGATAAAGACGCAACGGCCAGGGCACGTTGTGACCCGGTGTAGAGCTGTTCCACCAGAGTATAAACCGCCTTTAGCTTGATCACCATGTTCTGCTTGAGATTTGTGCTCCTGGGGCCTGCGTTATTAAGCATAAGGTGAGTCAGAGAAAACAACCGAAAAGGTCATTCAAGGAGTTTCGCAGTGTTTAAGATTTGATTAGGTCACTCACCAAAGATTGCTGAGACCATTCGAGATATCTGGCGCTTTAAGTCGGACAGTTCGACCGTTGTTTCCGCCAGCGATGCCTCTATTGTCTCAGCCCGGGTCAGTAGTGCGGCCTTTTCATCAGCCCAAATTTTCTTCTCCGATTCAAAATTTTGCTTCAGCCTGTCTTTTTCAGAGACGCTGAATTCAAATTTGGAGTTAGCCTTTTGAGTTTCAGTCTCCTGGGCTGCCACGCGGTTCTTCAGGTCAACAATTTCTGATTCAAATTGACTTATCATGACCTGCATTGCACCAGACAACACTCAAGTTTATGGTAAATAGTGCTAAGTCCCAAGCACTTTGCAAGCAAAGGTATTTGGCACTTGGGGGCTAATGTATCCTGAAGAATTTTTTAATTACTACTCCGGGTTTATGGAAATTAAAGTCCCAAACACTTTGCAAGCAAAGATGTTTAGCAATTGGGGGCTAATGTGTATCGCAAATGTTACCGGGTTAAAAGTCTTTTTCCTAAGCCGGATAAGCAGTGCTAGGCAATTTTCAAAAGTCTATAGCATATTTGCTTATAAGCAATAGACTTGGGGGCTGGTACAGTAAGTATGGTTACAGAAGGCTAGCATAAGTCATACCTTAGATTTCTGCTGTATCTGCTTTACCATGTCAATTTCCAGGTCACGGCTGCTATGTACTTGATTGATATAGCCGGAGACGATCTCTCCGATACTCAAATGAGTATAGTCAGTGACGTCCAGCTTGGTCTTTCGGCGTTCTACCAACTCCTCTTTAGAACACTTGGCAAGTGCAGATGGCTGTGCCGGTTCAACAAACTGAGTTTTGAGCATCTCAACTTCTGGATCACTTACTTTGGCGGGGCTAGGAGCCTCCGGGTTACCAAACTTGTTTAAGATTTGCTCAGTAGGCGGGTTAGAGGAAGATATAGGAGCGTCATCAGATGGTTGAGGCGGTGGCTCGTGAGCAGGAGCATCAGGAGCAGCTGTACCTAGCTCTGGTTCAGTCACAACCGGCTCTTGGGGTGGCTTATTCTTCTTTGCCCTTTTGCTGGGTTTTACTTGCACACTGCAGAAAAAGTAGACAGATTAAATATGAAAAGTATGAGTAAAATAAAGGCATGAGGTACACCAAGTTTATATTACCCGGGAGCAGTTTTGAAGGCTGGCATGTTGGACTGCATAGACTCACCGGAGGAAGGTGAAATATCCTGATAATTGGAGTCAAAAAAATTGAGAGGATAACGAATGAAACCCGCCAAAAGAAAAAGAAGGTGTGAATCGGAGGTAACCTCAGTCTGGCGTTTCCTGGTCACATCAGGTAAGCCGAAGGAGAGTTCCGCGTCTTTGCTGGTCCGGGTCTGCCTCCGGCTCTCATAAATCTGTCACTTCGAATTTTCTGACGCGGCTGAAGCTCAGAGTCGGAGGAGATTATAATTACCTCTTCCTCGACGGGTTGGCTGTTGCCCGTGTCTTCCTAAAAGAAGGTTAGTATCAGTAAGGTAGTGATAAAGGAGAAAGGGAAATTCAAAGGTTACCTCTTCCTCATTATCATCAGTATCATCAAGCTGAAACAGCTCAAAGGCACTTGGCTTCCTCTTCCTTGAGGTGGTGGGCTTGGTGGTTTTCTTTTCGGCTCTCTTGGCCGCCCTGGCTTTCTTGGCTGCCTCATGATCATATTGGGTTTTCCAGAAGTTATCATTTGCCTGTAAAAGGTTATAACGAGTTATGCATAAGAATACAGCCTAACAGGATAAAAATAATAATAATAATAAACCGACGGCTGGAAACTTACTGCAGGGGCCGGGTTCTTCTGGCAAAAAGGTAGTAAGCTGAAGGCGTTACTATTCACTGTGCCCTCCTTCAACAAGGACTGAGTTGTAGCTTCCACTACGTCATCGGGTAAGTCGTCAGGGCTATGACACCGAGGGTCATCTTTCTCGCTTGAATAATTACACATTAAGCCGGGGCGGCGGCTTAACGGAATTATTCTCCAAGCAACCCAGAATCGGACCAGGTCAATGCCATCTAAGACGTTCCCTAAAAGAGCTTTTATCTTCTTGATTTTGGGGGTGAGTAGCAGACGTTCAGTAGCTGTCAACTTATGCGGCAGCGGGTGAGTAGGTTCAAGGCGCAATGCACGGAAGCCGGGTAGCGGGTTTTCACCAGCCGGAGAAGTGTCCTGGCAGTAGAACCACGTTTGGTTCCAGTCCTTTGGATGACTCGGCAGTTCAGCATAAGGGAAAAGGCAGTCTCTTCGTCGCTGAATCGAGATGCCACCAAGTTCTAGACTGGGTCCGTTGGCACGCTCATTCTGCTGGTTCAAATAGAACAACTCCCTGAACAAAAGTAGGCTGGGTTCTTCTCCAAGGTAGACCTCACAGAAAACTTGAAAGTTGCAGATATTTGACACCGAATTGGGCCCGATGTCTTGAGGTCTTAAGTCAAAAAAGTGTAAAACGTCTCTAAAGAATTTTGAACCGGGAGGAGCAAATCCCCGGCTCATGTGATCGGTGAAAATGATCGCCTCCCCTTCCTTGGGTTGAGGTTTCTCTTCAGATGGGTCAGGAGCGCGATAAGACATGACATCCTTCTTGGGCAGATGGCCAGACTTTACAAACTCGGACAGTTTGCTCTCTGTAACAATAATGGGGCCCAGTTGCAGGTAATCGGAGGCTTAACAGCTTTGGGTGCCATTGGGTAAATTGAAGCCTACAACAAGATAAAGGAAAATTTCCGGTTCATTATAACCCGGAGAATAAGCATTATTGGGTTATCTGAGATGGCGGCTTAAGAAGGGGCCTAATGAAATACAGGTAACTATGTGATAATGATTAGCAGCTGCAGGTACTAAAGATGATTAAGGTTTTCTTAAGTCGGCATAAGCAAGCGGTGCTGACAACCGGTATTATTTTAAACCGGTCACATGAATTATTATGGCTGAAGCAGAGTCAACAAATGCGGTTTTTTGGTGAAGTATGGAACAAACATGTTTCACAAGTTGCAATCATTATTTCAGATCAAACGAGGATCTGAGAAAGAAAATATTTCTAGACCTAAAAACAGTACAGAGAAGTTCATATACTCGCGGAGGGTTTCCAAAACAAGGGAAATGAGATCTGTTCTTATACAGGATAAGTACAAATATTTTCCACAACAGTTCTATGTTGTTTCTATAATCTAAATCAAAGCATTGGAGGTGAAACTAACAGAGATCTGCGTCGGGCGGTGATGAACACCGACGAACTCAAGATGATGTCAAAGTAGATCTGAGAAAGGGGAAAAGAGGAACTCACAGATGCGGAAGAGCTGCGGAGGGTCGCCGTCGTTTTCTGGTCGAAATCAGGGTGATGCAGCGGCCTGAGTCGGTGAAGACGAGGGGTTCGACGACAGCGGCGGTGGAGCTTGTGCAGCAAAGGAAGAAGTGTGAGGAGGAAGACGACTGAAGGAAATGGAGAAGGCCTAGGTCGCATCTATTTATAAGGAGGGGCCGACCAAGACGGCGTGAGAAACAAGGAGACCAAAGCATCATTATCCAGCGGCCCCGACGCCTCGATTCTCGGGATGGTCAGTAAAGGCAAAGATTTGTTGGAGGATATGGCGGAATAAAATATGAATTTTATTGAAGATGACGTCACAGAGATTTGACCCCGATCCAGATGATGATGTCACGGTGGGTTAGAATTTCCGCGCAAAACAGAGGACTAAAGGGCTAGCTTATAAGGTTTTTAAAGATTGACATGAACCGGTTCAAATCAATCTGGGGCCTAATGTTGGGGATATAACTATTTACGTAAGCCGTCCAGGAGGGGCCGGGTTACGCAAAGAGAAGCCCATCTGAAGCCCAAGACCAAGACGTGAAGATGGTGGTTCAGTAAAGGGTCTAGTGGCCCACAGACCCTTTATGGCCCATGGTGATAAATCGCCATGAGCGCGCGGCTTGTATTGTAAGGTAGAAATAACTAGTCACCGAGCCGGACACTATTTATGAGCCGGCCGGGACTCTGTAAGCCGTAGGGCGTCGGCCCGTGTATATAAGGGGACGACCCGCTGGCGGCTTAGGAGAGAAGAAATAAGAGATCGAGAGCCGGGCATAGCGTATCTCGCTCCCTGGTCATCGAAACCTCAAGCTATTCCAACCCAACTACACGTAGGCCTTCCTTCACCGTAAGGGGCTGAACTAGTATAAACCTCGCGTGTCCTTTGTCCCGATTAACCCCTTTAAGCTTCCTAGTTGCGATGGCTCCACGATCAAGTCCTTGCAAGAGGACATCTGCCGTGACAATTCCACGACACGACTGGAAGTTTCTGTCTTGGCAAATGGGCTGAGTCGGAGGAAATAGTTACCTCTTCTTCCACAGCCTAACTGGCCCCAGTGTCATCCTGGTAATGATCAGTGTTAATAAGATTATTAAAAAGTTGGCCAAGGGAGTCAAGGGCTACCTCTGACTCAGAAGTATCGTCAAGCTTCATCATGTCTTTAGCGGTGCTCTTCTTCTTCTTTTTAGACCTCCGAGTCGTCTTCTTGGCGTTTATGGCGGTGACTCTCGCTTTCTTGGCAGCTTCGTGGTCATATTTAACTTTCCAGAAATCTGATTTGGCCTGTAAACAGGTAAAAACAAGATGAAAGGTCAGGCAAGTATTAAAAAACAATACGGCTGGAAAAAATGCAAAGGAGAGAGATCAGAGTTTCCTTACTTCTGGCACCGGGTTAAGCTTGCAGAAGGGGTTTAACCCGACTTTACTGCAGTCTTCGTAGTTTCCGTTCACCAGAAGAGTTGACATTGAAACAATATCTTCTTCCGTTAGTTGAATGGAGCTATGACGAAGAGAGTCATCTGGGCCTCCACCATACTCGTACATCAATTTTGATCGACGACTTAGAGGGATAACCCGCCATGAGATCCAGCAGCGGGTCAGGTCAACTCCGGTTAAGCCATTCCCTAATAAGGCGTTAATCCTTTTTATTGATGGGATCAGCTTCTTGCGTTCGGCAGCGGTAAGCTTGTTAGGGAGCACGGATTTGGAGTCAAGACGCTCGGCGCGATAACCCGGCAGTGACTTCTCGTTTGCTGGTGTAGTGTCTTGACAATAGAACCAAGTCTGATTCTAGTCTTTTGGATGACTCGGCAAATCTATGAGGGGGAAGACAGTGCCCTGCCGACGCTGAATTGAGATGCCTCCAAGCTCCAAGTTAAGGCCGTTGGTGCACTCGTTCTGCCGGTTCAGATAAAAATACTCTCTAAACAGTTCCACGGTCAGCTCTTCCTGAAGGTACACCTCACAGAGCACTTGGAAGTTGCAGATATTGGATATGGAATTGGGCCCGATATCTTGAGGGTGGAGTTTGAAAAAATGGAGGACATCTCTGAAGAACTTTGAGCCGGGCGGTGCAAAGCCACGGTTCATGTGGTCAGTAAAGACAATGACTTCACCATTTTTTGGATTGGGCCGTTCTTCCTCCGGGTTAGGTGCACGGTAAGACATGACATTTTTTCCTGGCAAAAATCCTATGGAGAAGAACTCCTTCAAACGTTCCTCAGTTACGGTTGAGGGAACCTAGTTGCAGACAGTCGGCGGTTTGGACGGCATGGTGTTCAGAAACGTACTGAAAGGAAGGTAACATGTCGGTTCAATTCGATAAATATGATGAAAGTAAAAGATGATATAGGGGAGTAATGGCGGCTTAATTAAGGGCTAATGTCATATAAGGAAAAGTAAGCTGGCACAGTAAGCCGCCATGACTACAAACATTTGAGAAATACCAATGGTAGAAATTGATTAAGTATGGAGACAAACACATTTCTTAACTTCTGGATATTAATATGGATCAAATGGCCGTTCAAAATGAAAAATTTCCTAGACCTAAAAACATAGCTTAGATGAGTTCATCAGTTCTAAATGCGGCCCTTGTACCAGAAAAAAGGATCTACTAATGTCAAAAGGAGGCACCAAACAACTACCGCTTAAGCGTACATCTTTTCTGATCAAGAGGAGGAGGCAGTGGAAGAACTACGAAGAAACCGCAAAGAACTATGAAGAACATGAGGAAAACCTAGCAGCTTTGAATGTGGATCTGAGGAACAAGAGAACGAGAACTTATGGCTACTGTTCCTCCAAGGAAGATCGCCGCCGTTCTCTGAACCAGGTCTGGTGTATGCAGTGGCCAAGATTGGCGACGAGGTGCTCTGCGACGGCGGCGGGGCTCGAGCTGCAGTGGAGTTGCGAGAGGAAGAAGATGAAGAAGAGAGAGGAATGAGAAAAGACCAGGGCGTGCCTATTTATAAGGAAATAAGCGAACATGCGGGTGCGAAAATCAAGGAGCCGAATAATGGTTATCTAACTAGATGGACGCCTCGATTATCAGAAGGCATTAAAGGTGAAGATCCATTGGGAGATGACGTCATAAAAGTTTTTCGTGTTTTCCAGAGATGATGTCATGGCAGGTTACAAAAACCTCTGCGAGGATAAGAAGATGGATTTTGTCTAAGTGTTGAAGATTGACAAAGAACAAAGTTCGAAGTCAACCTGGGGCCTAATGTTGGGGATATAACTATCAGTTATGACACGCCCAGGAGGGACCGGGTCAAGACCCAATGGCGGGTCACAAAGGAAGCCCAGTACACACTCAAGGCGATAGTTTGTTAAATCTTATAGAAGGCCTAAAGTCCTAAAGGCGGCTTAAGGCCCAATATTGTAAACCGCCGTATGTAAGGAAAGACTTGTAAAGAAAGGCATGTAAAAGAAGAACCCAAGCCGGACTCGATTTATGAGCTGGCAGGGACTCTGTAGGCCACCAGGCGTCAACCCGTGTATATAAGGGGACGACCCGATGGTGGCTTAGGAAAAGAAACAAGAGATCGATAACCAAGCCGGCGAACTAGCCTCTTGGTAATCGAAACCCCAGCAATATCAACACAACTAGACGTAGGCTTTTACCTTCATCGTAAGGGGCCGAACTAGTATAAAACCTCTCGTGTCCTTTTTCCCGATTAACCCCTTTAAGCTTCCTAGTTGCGATGGCCCTACGACTAAGTCCTTTTGCTAGGACATCTGCCGTGACAATTCCACGACAGTTCTTGCTCAGCCCGTAGCAGCCACGTAAACTTGCAATAACAAAGTAGAGGACGTCTAACTTGTTTTTGCAGGGCATGCTGTGATGTGATATGGTCAAGACATGATGCTAAATTTTATTGTATGAGATGATCATGTTTTGTAACACAGTTATCAGCAACTGGCAGGAGCCATATGGTTGTCGCTTTATTGTATGAAATGCAATCGCCATGTAATTGCTTTACTTTATCACTAAGCGGTAGCGATAGTCGTTGAAGCAATAGTTGGCGAGACGACAATGGTGCTTCGATATATATCAAGGTGTCAAGCCGGTGATGATGGTGGTCATGACGGTGCATTGGAGATGGAGATCAAAGGAAGAAGATGATGATGGCCATATCATATCACTTATAATGATTGCATGTGATGTTTATCCTTTATGCATCTTGTTTTGCTTAGTTTGGCGGTAACATTATAAGATGATCTCTCACTAAATTTCAAGGTATAAGTGTTCTCCTTGAGTATGCACCGTTGCTACAGTTCGTCATGACGAGACACAACATGATGGTCGGGTGTGATAAGGTTTACGTTCACATACAACGGGTGCAAGCCAGTTTTGAACACGCAGAATACTCGGGTTAAACTTGATGAGCCTAGAATATGTAGATATGGCCTCGGAACACTGAGACCGAAAGTTCGAGCGTGAATCATATAGTAGATATGATCAACATAGTGATGTTCACCATTGAAAACTACTCCATCTCACGTGATGATCGGACATGGTTTAGTTGATATGGATCACGTGATCACTTAGATGATTAGAGAGATATATATCTAAGTGGGAGTTCTTAAGTAATTTGATTAATTGAACTTTAATTTATCATGAACTTAGAACCTGATAGTATTTTGCATGTCTATGTTGTTGTAGATAGATGGCCCGTGCTGTTGTTCTGTTGAATTTTAATGCGTTCCTAGAGAAAGCTAAGTTGAAAGATGATGGTAGTAACTACACGGAGTGGGTCTGTAACTTGAGTATTATCCTCACTGCTACACATAAGAATTACGTCCTGGAAGCACCGCTAGGTGACAAACCCGTTGCAGGAGCAACGCCAGATGTTGTGAACACCCGACAGAGCAAAGCTGATGACTACTTGATAGTTCAGTGTGCCATGCTTTACGGCTTAGAACCGGGACTTCAACGATGTTTTGAACGTCATGGAGCATATGATATGTTCTAGGAGTTGAAGTTAATATTTCAAGCAAATGTCTGGATTGAGAGATATGAAGTCTCCAATAAGTTCTACAGCTGCAAGATGGAGGAGAATAGTTCTGTTAGTGAACATATACTCAGAATGTCTGGGAACCACAACCACTTGACTCAACTAGGAGTTAATATTCCTGATGATTGTGTCATTGACAGAGTTCTTCAATCACTGCCACCAAGCTACAAGAGCTTCGTGATGAACTATAATATGCAAGGGATGGATAAGACGATTCCTGAGCTCTTTGCAATGCTAAAGGCTGCGGAGGTAGAAATCAAGAAGGAGCATCAAGTGTTGATGGTCAACAAGACCACCAGTTTCAAGAAAAAGGGTAAAGGGAAGAAGGGGAACTTCAAGAAGAACAGCAAGCCAGTTGCTGCTCAAGTGAAGAAACCCAAGTCTGGACCTAAGCCTGAGACTGAGTGCTTCTACTATAAAGGAACTGGTCACTGGAAGCGGAACTTCCCCAAGTATTTGGCAGAGAAGAAGGATGGCAAAGTGAAAGGTATATTTGACATACATGTTATTGATGTGTACCTTACTAATCCTCGCAGTAGTGCCTGGGTATTTGATACTGGTTCAGTTGTTAACATTTGGAACTTGAAACAGGGGCTACAGATTAAGTGAAGATTGGCTAAGGACGAGGTGACGATGCGCGAGGGAAATGGTTCCAAAGTCGATGTGATCGCTGTCGGCACGCTACCTCTACTTCTACCTTCGGGATTAGTTTTAGACCTAAATACTTGTTATTTGGTGCCAGCGTTGAGCATGAACATTATATCTAGATCTTGTTTGATGCGAGACGGTTATTCATTTAAAACAGAGAATAATGGTTGTTATATTTATATGAGTAATATCTTTTATGGTCATGCACCCTTGATGAGTGGTCTATTTTTACTAAATCTTGATAGTAGTGATACACATGTTCATAGTATTGAAGCCAAAAGATGCAGAGTTGATAATGATAGTGCAACTTATTTATGGCACTGCCGTTTAGGTCATATTGGTGTAAAGCGCATGAAGAAACTCCATTCTGATGGACTTCTGGAATCACTTGATTATGAATCACTTGGTACTTGCAAACCATGCCTCATGGGCAAGATGATTAAAACTCCGTTCTATGGAACAATGGAGAGAGCAACATAGTTATTGGAAATCATACATACTGATGTATCTGGTCCAATGAACATTGAAGCTCGCGGCGGATATCGTTATTTTCTCACCTTCACAGATGATTTGAGCAGATATGGGCATTGTTGAGGAAATCGTTAACTGGTAACTGCTCGGTTGGCTGGCGAGTAGGGGATTAATAGGCTAATCGGCATGTTAATCAGCCATTTAATCAATTAATCGGACGATTTATCAGTTTATCGGCTACTCGGTGACCCTATGAGTAGGGATTTATCGGTAAGTTAACTTGTTAATCGGATGAATTCTTGAACAGGGGATATGGGTATATCTACTTAATGAAACATAAGTCTGAAACGTTTGAAAAGTTCAAAGAATTTCAGAGTGAAGTGGAAAATCATCGTAACAAGAAAATCAAGTTTCTACGATCTGATCGTGGAGGTGAATATTTGAGTTATGAGTTTGGACTTCATTTGAAACAATGCGGAATAGTTTCACAACTCACGCCACCTGAAACACCACAACGTAATGGTGTGTCCGGAAGTCATAACTGCACTTTATTAGATATGGTGCGATCTATGATATGTCTCTCACTGATTTACCGCTATCATTTTGGGGTTATGCTTTAGAGACGGCTGCATTCACGTTAAATAGGGCACCATCTAAATCCGTTGAAACGACACCTTATGAACTATGGTTTGGCAAGAAACCCAAGTTGTCATTTCTTAAAGTTTGGGGCTGCGATGCTTATGTGAAAAAGCTTCAACCTAATAAGCTCGAACCCAAATCGGAGAAATGTGTCTTCATGGATACCCAAAGGAGACTGTTGGGTACACCTCTTGTTGGGTTTCATAGTAATTTCAAAAAAATTCCTACGCACATGCAAGATCATGTGATGCATAGCAACGAGAGGGGAGAGTGTTGTCTACGTACCCACGCAGACCGACTGCGGAAGCGTTGACGCAACATAGAGGAAGTAGTCGTACGTCTTCATGATCCAACCGATCAAGCACCGAAACCACGGCACCTCCGAGTTCGAGCACACGTTTAGCTCGATGACGATCCCCGGACTCCGATCCAGCAAAGTGTCGGGGAAGAGTTCCGTCAGCACGACGGCGTGGTGACGATCTTGATGCACTACAGCAGCAGGGCTTCGCCTAAACTCCGCTACAGTATTATCGAGGAATATGGTGGCTGGGGGCACCGCACACGGCTAAGGAATAGATCACGTGGATCAACTTGTGTGTTTCTGGGGTGCCTCTGCCTCAGTATATAAAGGAGCCAAGGGGGAGGGGGGCGCCGGCCAGGAGGAGGGCGCAGGAGGAGTCCTACTCCTTCCGGGAGTAGGACTCCCCCCCCAATCCTAGTTGGACTAGGATTCCCCGAAGGGGAAAGAGAGAGAGGGGGGCCGGCCACCTCTCCTAGTCCTAATAGGACTAGGGGAGGGGGAAGGTGCGCAGCCACCTTGGGCTGCCCCTTTCTCCTTTCCACTAAAGCCCATTAAGGCCCATATGGCTCCCGGGGGGTTCTGGTAACCTCCCGGTACTCCGGTAAAATCCCGATTTCACCAGGAACACTTCCGATATCCAAACATAGGCTTCCAATATATCAATCTTTATGTCTCAACCATTTCGAGACTCCTCGTCATGTCCGTGATCACATCCGGGACTCCGAACAACCTTCGGTACATCAAAATGCATAAACTCATAATATAACTGTCATCGTAACCTTAAGCGTGCGGACCCTACGGGTTCGAGAACAATGTAGACATGACCGAGACACGTCTCCGGTCAATAACCAATAGCGGGACCTGGATGCCCATATTGGCTCCTACATATTCTACGAAGATCTTTATCGGTCAGACCGCATAACAACATACGTTGTTCCCTTTGTCATCGGTATGTTACTTGCCCGAGATTCGATCGTCGGTATCCAATACCTAGTTCAATCTCGTTACCGGCAAGTCTCTTTACTCGTTCCGTAATACATCATCTCACAACTAACATATTAGTTGTAATGCTTGCAAGGCTTATGTGATGTGCATTACCGAGAGGGCCCAAAGATACCTCTCCGACAACCAGAGTGAGAAATCCTAATCTCGAAATACGCCAACCCAACATCTACCATTGGAGACACCTGTAGAGCTCCTTTATAATCACCCAGTTACGTTGTGACGTTTGGTAGCACACAAAGTGTTCCTCCGGCAAACGGGAGTTGCATAATCTCATAGTCATAGGAACATGTATAAGTCATGAAGAAAGCAATAGCAACATACTAAATGATCGGGTGCTAAGCTAATGGAATGGGTCATGTCAATCAGATCATTCACCTAATGATGTGATCCCGTTAATCAAATAACAACTCTTTGTCCATGGTTAGGAAACATAACCATCTTTGATTAACGAGCTAGTCAAGTAGAGGCATACTAGTGACACTCTGTTTGTTTATGTATTCACACATGTATTATGTTTCCGGTTAATACAATTCTAGCATGAATAATAAACATTTATCATGAAATAAGGAAATAAATAATAACTTTATTATTGCCTCTAGGGCATATTTTCTTCAGTCTCCCACTTGCACTAGAGTCAATAATCTAGTTCACATCGCCATGTGATTTAACAGCAATAGTTCACATCACCATGTGATTAACACCCATAGTTCACATCGATATGTGATCAACACTCAAAGGGTTTACTAGAGTCAGTAATCTAGTTCACACCGCTATGTGATTAACACCCAAAGAGTACTAAGGTGTGATCATGTTTTGCTTGTGAGATAATTTTAGTCAACGGGTCTGTCACATTCAGATCCGTAAGTATTTTGCAAATATTTATGTCAACAATGCTCTGCACGGAGCTACTCTAGCTAATTGCTCCCACTTTCAATATGTATCTAGATCGAGACTTAGAGTCATCCAGATCTGTGTCAAAACTTGCATCGACGTAACTTTTTACGACGAACCTTTTTGTTCACCTCCATAATTGAGAAATATTTTCTTATTCCACTAAGGATAATTTTGACCGCTGTCCAGTGATCTACTCTTAGATCACTATTGTACTCCCTTGCTTAACACAGTGTAGGGTATACAATAGATCTGGTACACAACATGGCATACTTTATAGAACCTATGGCTGAGGCATAGGGAATGACTTTCATTCTCTTTCTATCTTCTGCCGTGGTCGGTCTTTGAGTCTTACTCAACTTCACACCTAGTAATACAGGCAAGAACTCTTTCTTTGACCACTCCATTTTGAACTACTTCAAAATATTGTCAAGGTATGTACTCATTGAAAAAACTTATCAAGCGTCTTGATCTATCTCTATAGATTTTGATGCTTAATATGTAAGCAGCTTCACCGAGGTCTTTCTTTGAAAAACTTCTTTAAAAACACTACTTTATGCTTTGCAGATTAATTCTACATTATTTCCGATCAACAATATGTCATACATATATACTTATCAGAAATGCTGTAGTGCTCCCACTCACTTTCTTGTAAATACAGGCTTCACCGCAAGTCTGTATAAAACTATATGCTTTGATCAACTCAAAACGTATATTCCAACTCCGAGATGCTTGCACCAGTCCATAGATGGATCGCTAGAGCTTGCATATTTTGTTAGCACCTTTAGGATTGACAAAACCTTCTGGTTGTATCATATACAAATCTTCTTTAAATCCATTAAGGAATGTAGTTTTGTTTATCCATTTGCCAGATTTCATAAAATGCGGCAATTGCTAACATGATTCGGACAGACTTAAGCATAGATACGAGTGAGAAAATCTCATCGTAGTCAACACCTTGAACTTGTCGAAAAACTTTTGCGACAATTCTAGCTTTGTAGATAGTAACACTACTATCAGCGTCCGTCTTCCTCTTGAAGATCCATTTATTTTCTATGGCTTGCCGATCATCGGGCAAGTCAACCAAACTCCATACTTTGTTCTCATACATGGATCATATCTCAGATTTCATGGCTTCAAGCCACTTTGCGGAATCTGGGCTCACCATCGCTTCTTCATAGTTCGTAGGTTCATCATGATCTAGTAGCATGACTTCCAGAACAGGATTACCGTACCACTCTGGCGCAGATCTTACTCTGGTTGATCTACGAGGTTCATTAGTATCTTGTTCTAAAGTTTCATGATCATCATCATTAGCTTCCTCACTAACTGGTGTAGGTGTCACAGAAACAGTTTTCTGTGATGTACTACTTTCCAATAAGGGAGCAGGTATAGTTACCTCGTCAAGTTCTACTTTCCTCCCACTCACTTCTTTCGAGAGAAACTCCTTCTCTAGAAAGTTTCCGAATTTAGCAACAAAAGTCTTGCCTTCGGATCTGTGATAGAAGGTGTACCCAATAGTTTCCTTTGGATATCCTATGAAGACGCACTTCTCCGATTTGAGTTTGAGCTTATCAGGATGAAACTTTTTCATATAAGCATTGCAACCCCAAACATTAAGAAACGACAGCTTAGGTTTCTTGCCAAACCATAGTTCACACGGTGTCGTCTCCACGGATTTAGATGGTGCCCTATTTAACGTGAATGCAGCTGTCTCTAATGCATAACCCCAAAATGATAGTGGTAGATCGGTAAGAGACATCATAGATTGCACTATATCCAATAAAGTACAGTTATGACGTTCGGACACACCATTATGCTGTGGTGTTCCATGTGGCATGAGTTTGTGAAACTATTCCACATTGTTTTAATTGAAGACCAAACTCGTAACTCAAATATTTGTCTCCGCGATCAGATCATAGAAACTTTATTTTCTTGTCACGATGATTTTCCACTTCACTCTGAAATTCTTTGAACTTTTCAAATGTTTCAGACTTATGTTTCATCAAGTAGATATACCCATATCTTCTCAAATCATCTGTGAAGTTCAGAAAATAACAATACTTGCCGTGAGCCTTAACACTCATCGGACCGCATACATCAGTATGTATTATTTCCAATAAGTTAGTTGCTCGCTCCGGAGAACGGAGTCTTAGTCATCTTTCCCATGAGGCATGGTTCGCAAGCATCAAGTGATTCATAATCAAGTGATTCCAAAATCCCATCAGCTTGGAGTTTCTTCATGTGCTTTACACCAATATGACCTAAACGGCAATGCTACAAATAAGTTGCACTATCATTATTAACTTCGCATCTTTTGGTTTCAATATTATGAATATGTGTATCACGATGATCGAGATCCAATGAACTTGTTTCATTGGGTGTATGACCATCGAAGGTTTTATTTATGTAAACAGAACAACAATTATTCTCTGACTTTAATGAATAACCGTATTGCAATAAACATGATCAAATCATATTCATGCTCAACGCAAAAACCAAATAACACTTATTTAGGTTCAACACTAATCCCGAAAGTATAGGGGAGTGTGCGATGATGATCATATCAATCTTGGAACCACTTCCAACACACATCGTCACTTCACCCTTAACTAGTCTCTGTTTATTCTGCAACTCCCGTTTCGAGTTACTAATCTTAGCAACTGAACTAGTATCAAATACTGAGAGGTTGCTATAAACACTAGTAAAGTACACATCAATAACATGTATATCAAATATACTTATGTTCACTTTGCCATCCTTCTTATCTGCCAATCACTTGGGGTAGTTCCGCTTCCAGTGACCAGTCCCTTTGCAGTAGAAACACTTAGTCTCAGGCTTAGGACCAGACATGGGCTTCTTCACTTGAGCAGCAACTTGCTTGCCGTTCTTCTTGAAGTTCCCCTTCTTCCTTTTGCCCTTTTATTGAAACTAGTGGTCTTGTCTACCATCAACACTTGATGCTCTTTCTTGATTTCTACCTTCGTCGATTTCAACATCACGAAGAGCTTGGGAATCACTTTAGTCATCGCTCGCATATTATAGTTCATCACGAAGTTCTACTAACTTGGTGATGGTGACTAGAGAATTCTGTCAATCACTATTTTATCTGGAAGATTAACTCCCCACTTGATTCAAGCGATTGTAGTACTCAGACAATCTGAGCACATGCTCACTAGTTGAGCGATTCTCCTCCATCTTTTAGCTATAGAACTTGTTGGAGACTTCATATCTTTCAACTCGGGTATTTGCTTGAAATATTAACTTCAATTCCTGGAACATCTCATATGGTCCATGAAGTCCAAAACGTCTTTGAAGTCCCGATTCTAAGCCGTTAAGCATGGTGCACTAAACTATCAAGTAGTCATCATATTGAGCTAGCCAAACGTTCATAACGTCTGCATCTGCTCCTGCAATAGGTCTGTCACCTAGCGGTGCATCAAGGACATAATTCTTCTGTGTAGCAATGAGGATAAACCTCAGATCACGGATCCAATCCGCATCATTGCTACTAACATCTTTCAACACAATTTTTCTCTAGGAACATATCAAAATAAACATATGAAAGCAACAACGCAAGCTATTGATCTACAACATAATTTGCAAAATACTACTAGGGCTAAGTTCATGATAAATTTAAGTTCAATTAATCATATTACTTAAGAACTCCCACTTAGATAGACATCCCTCTAATCTTCTAAGTGATTACGTGATCCAAATCAACTAAACCATAACCGATCATCACGTGAGATGGAGTAGTTTTCAATGGTGAACATCGTTATGTTATTCATATCTACTATATGATTCACGCTCGACCTTTCGGTCTCCGTGTTCCGAGGCCATATCTGCATATGCTAGGCTCATCAAGTTTAACCTGAGTATTCTGCGTGTGCAAAACTGGCTTGCACCCGTTGTAGATGGACGTAGAGCTTATCACACCCGATCATCACGTGGTGTCTGGGCACGACGAACTTTGGCAACGGTGCATACTCAGGGAGAACACTTCTTGATAATTTAGTGAGAGATCATCTTATAATGCTACCATCAATCAAAGCAAGATAAGATGCATAAAAAGATAAACATCACATGCAATCAATATAAGTGATGTGATATGGCCATCATCATCTTGTGCTTGTGATCTCCATCTCCGAAGCACCGTTATGATCACCATCGTCACCGGCGCGACACCTTGATCTCCATCGTAGCATCGTTGTCGTCTCTCCAATCTTATGCTTCCAAGACTATCACTACCATTTAGTAATAAAGTAAAGCATTACATCGCGATTGCATTGCATACAATAAAGCGACAACCATATGGCTCCTGCCGGTTGCCGATAACTCGGTTACAAAACATGATCATCTCATACAATAAAATTCAGCATCATGCCTTGACCATATCACATCACAACATACCCTGCAAAAACAAGTTAGACGTCCTCTACTTTGTTGTTGCAAGTTTTACGTGGCTGCTACGGGCTTAAGCAAGAACCAATCTCACCTACGCATCAAAACCACAATGATAGTTTGTCAAATAGAGTCCGTTTTAACCTTCGCAAGGACCGGGCGTAGCCACACTTGGTTCAACTAAAGTTGGAGAGACAGTCGCCCGCAAGCCACCTATGTGCAAAGCACGCCGGGGGAACCGGTCTCGCGTAAGCGTACGCGTAATATTGGTCCGGGTCGTCTCGTCCAACAATGCTGCCGAACCAAAGTATGACATGGTGGTAGGCAGTATGACTTATATCGCCCACAACTCACTTGTGTTCTACTCGTGCATATAACATCAACATTAATAACCTAGGCTCGGATGCCACTGTTGGGTTTCGTAGTAATTTCAAAAAATTTCCTACGCACACGCAAGATCATGTGATGCATAGCAACAAGAGGGGAGAGTGTTTTCTACGTACCCACGCAGACCGACTGCGGAAGCGTTTGAAGCAACGTAGAGGAAGTAGTCGTACGCCTTCACGATCCAACCAATCAAGCACCGAAACTACGGCACCTCCGAGTTCGAGCACACGTTCAGCTCGATGACGATCCCCGGACTCCGATCCAGCAAAGTGTCGGGGAAGAGTTCCGTCAGCACAACGGCATGGTGACGATCTTGATGCACTACAACAGCAGGGCTTCGCCTAAACTCCGCTACAGTATTATCGAGGAATATGGTGGCTGGGGGCACCGCACACGGCTAAGGAATAGATCACGTGGATCAACTTGTGTGTTTCTGGGGTGCCTCTGCCTCAGTATATAAAGGAGCCAAGGGGGAGGGGGGCCGGCCAGGAGGAGGGCGCAGGAGGAGTCCTACTCCTTCCGGGAGTAGGACTCCCCCCCAATCCTAGTTGGACTAGGATTCCCCGAGGGGGAAAGAGAGAGAGGGGGGCCGGCCACCTCTCCTAGTCCTAATAGGACTAGGGGAGGGGGAAGGTGCGCAGCCACCTTGGGCTGCCCCTTTCTCCTTTCCACTAAAGCCCATTAAGGCCCATATGGCTCCCGGGGGGTTCCGGTAACCTCCCGGTACTCTGGTAAAATCCCGATTTCACCCGGAACACTTCCGATATCCAAACATAGGCTTCCAATATATCAATCTTTATGTCTCGACCATTTCGAGACTCCTCGTCATGTCCGTGATCACATCCGGGACTCCGAACAACCTTCGGTACATCAAAATGCATAAACTCATAATATAACTGTCATCGTAACCTTAAGCGCGCGGACCCTACGGGTTCGAGAACAATGTAGACATGACCGAGACACGTCTCCGGTCAATAACCAATAGCGGGACCTGGATGCCCATATTGGCTCCTACATATTCTACGAAGATCTTTATCGGTCAGACCGCATAACAACATACGTTGTTCCCTTTGTCATCGGTATGTTACTTGCCCGAGATTCGATCGTCGGTATCCAATACCTAGTTCAATCTCGTTACCGGCAAGTCTCTTTACTCGTTCCATAATACATCATCTCACAACTAACATATTAGTTGTAATGCTTGCAAGGCTTATGTGATGTGCATTACCGAGAGGGCCCAGAGATACCTCTCCGACAACCGGAGTGACAAATCCTAATCTCGAAATATGCCAACCCAACATCTACCATTGGAGACACCTGTAGAGCTCCTTTATAATCACCCAGTTACGTTGTGACGTTTGGTAGCACACAAAGTGTTCCTCCGGCAAACGGGAGTTGCATAATCTCATAGTCATAGGAACATGTATAAGTCATGAAGAAAGCAATAGCAACATACTAAACGATCGGCTGCTAAGGTAATGGAATGGGTCATGTCAATCAGATCATTCACCTAATGATGTGATCCCGTTAATCAAATAACAACTCTTTGTCCATGGTTAGGAAACATAACCATCTTTGATTAACGAGCTAGTCAAGTAGAGGCATACTAGTGACACTCTGTTTGTTTATGTATTCACACATGTATTATGTTTCTGGTTAATACAATTCTAGCATGAATAATAAACATTTATCATGAAATAAGGAAATAATAATAACTTTATTATTGCCTCTAGGGCATATTTCCTTCACTTCTATCACAGATCTGAAGGCAAGATATTCATTGCTAAGAATGGATCCTTTCTAGAGAAGGAGTTTCTCTCGAAAGAAGTGAGTGGGAGGAAAGTGGAACTTGATGACGTAATTGTACCTTCTCCCTTATTGGAAAGTAGTTCATCACTGAAATCAGTTCCAGTGATTCCTGCACCAGTAAGTGAGGAAGCTAATGATGGTGATCATGAAACTTCTGATCAAGTTACCACCGAACCTCGTAGGTCAACCAGAGTAAGATCCGCACCAGAGTGGTACGGTAATCCTGTTCTGGAAGTCATGTTACTTGACCATGATGAACCTACGAACAATGAGGAAGCGATGATGAGCCCAGATTCCGCAAAATGGCTTGAGGCCATGAAATCTGAGATGGGATCCATGTATGAGAACGAAGTGTGGACTTTGGTTGACTTGCCCGATGATCGGCAGGCCATAGAGAATAAATGGATCTTCAAGAAGAAGACTGGTGCTGGCGGTAATGTTACTGTCTACAACTATCGACTTGTTGCAAAAGGTTTTTGACAAGTTCAAGGAGTTGACTACGATGAGAATTTCTCACCCGTAGCGATGCTTAAGTCCGTCCAAATCATGTTAGCAATTGCTGCATTTTATGATTATCAAATTTTGCAAATGGATGTCAAAACTGCATTCCTTAATGGATATCTTAAAGAAGAGTTGTATATGATGCAACGAGAAGGTTTTGTCGATCCAAACGGTGCTAACAAAGTGTGCAAGCTCTAGCGATCCATTTATGGACTGGTGCAAGCCTCTCGGAGTTGGAATATACTCTTTGATAGTGTGATCAAAGCATATGGTTTTATACAGACTTTTGGAGAAGCCTGTATTTTCAAGAAAGTGAGTGGGAGCTCCGTAGCATTTCTGATATTATATGTAGATGACATATTGCTGGTCGGAAATGATACTGAATTTCTGAATAGCATAAAAGGATACTTGAATAAGAATTTTTCAATGAAAGACCTCGGTGAAGCTGCTTATATATTGGGCATCAAGATCTATAGAGATATATCAAGACGCTTAATTGGACTTTCACAAAGCACATACCTTGATAAAGTTTTGAAGAAGTTCAAAATGGATCAAGCAAAGAAAGGGTTCTTGCCTGTATTACAAGGTGTGAAGTTGAGTCAGACTCAATGCCCGACCACTACAAAAAATAGAGAGAAAATGAAAGGTGTTCCCTATGCTTCAGCCATAGGCTCTATCATGTATGCAATGCTGTGTACCAGACCTGATGTATGCCTTGCTATCAGTTTAGTAGGGAGGTACCAAAGTAATCCAGGAGTGGATCACTGGACAGTGGTCAAGAATATCCTGAAATACCTGAAAAGGACTAAGGATATGTTTCTCGTATATGGAGGTGACAAAGAGCTCGTCGTAGACGGTTACGTCGATGCAAGCTTTGACACTGATTCGGATGACTCTAAGTCACAAACGGGATACATGTTTTTATTAAATGGTGGAGCTGTCAGTTGGTGCAGTTCCAAGCAGAGCGTCCTGGCGGGATCTACGTGTGAAGCAGAATACATAGCTGCTTCGGAAGCAGCAAATGAAGGAGACTGGATGAAGGAGTTCATATCCAATCTAGGTGTCATACCTAGTGCATCGGGTCCAATGAAAATCTTTTGTGACAATACTGGTGCAATTGCCTTGGCAAAGGAATCCAGATTTCACAAGAGAACCAAGCACATCAAGAGACGCTTCAATTCCATCCGCAATCAAGTCAAGGAGGGGGACATAGAGTTTTGCAAGATACATACGGATCTGAATGTTGCAGACCCATCGACTAAGCCTCTCTCACGAGCAAAACATGATTAGCACCAAGACTCCATGGGTGTTAGAATCATTACAATGTAATCTAGATTATTGACTCTAGTGCAAGTGGGAGACTGAAGGAAATATGCCCTAGAGGCAATAATAAAGTTGTTATTTATATTTCCTTATATCATGATAAATGTTTATTATTCATGCTAGAATCGTATTAACCGGAAACTTAGTACATGTGTGAATACATAGAAAAATAGAGTGGCACTAGTTTGCCTCTACTTGACTAGCTCGTTGAATCAATGATGGTTATGTTTCCTAACCATAGACATGAGTTGTCATTTGATTAACGGGGTCACATCATTAGAGAATGATGTGATTGACTTGACCCATCCGTTAGCTTAGCACGATGATCGTTTAGTTTGTTGCTATTGCTTTCTCTATAACTTATACATGTTCATATGACTATGAGATCATGCAACTCCCGAATACCGGAGGAACACTTTGTGTGCTACCAAATGTCACAACGTAACTGGGTGATTATAAAGGTGCTCTGCAGGTGTCTCCGATGGTGTTTGTTGAGTTGGCATAGATCGAGATTAGGATTTGTCACTCCGATTGTCGGAGAGGTCTCTCTGGTCCCTCTCGTTAGTGTACATAACTATAAGCCTTGCAAGCAATGTAGCTAATGAGTTAGTTACGGGATATAGCATTATGAAACGAGTAAAGAGACTTGCCGGTAATGAGATTGAACTAGGTATTGAGATACCGACGATCAAATCTTGGGCAAGTAACATACCGATGACAAAGGGAACAACATATATCGTTATGCGGTTTGACTGATAAAGATCTTCGTAGAATATGTAGGCACCAATATGAGCATCCAGGTTCCGCTATTGGTTATTGATAGGAGACGTGTCTCGGTCATGTCTACATAGTTCTCGAACCCGTAGGGTCCGCACGCTTAACGTTCGGTGACGATCATTATTATGATTTTATGTGTTTTGATGTACCGAAGGTAGTTCGAAGTCCCAGATTTGATCACGCACATGACGAGGAGTCTCGAAATGGTCGAGACATAATGATTGATATATTGGACGGTTATATTCAGACACTGGAAGTGCTCCGGGTGATATCGGAGAAAACCGGAGTGCCGGAGGGTTACCGGAACCCCCCTGGGGAAGTTGGGCCTTCATGGGCCATAGGGAAGATGGGAGGCAGCCCACAAGGGGCAGCCGCGCCCCCTCCCTATAGGGAGTCCAAATTGGACTAGGGAGGGGGGGGGGCGCCCCCCTTTCCTTCTCCTCTTCCTCTCCCTTCCTTCCTTCCCCCTCTCCTCCTAGTAGGACCAGGAAAGGAGGAATCCTACTCCTACTAGGAGGAGGATTCCTCCTCCCTTGGCGCGCCACTAGGACCGGCCGACCTCCCCCCTTGCGCCTTTATATACGGGGGCAGGGGTGCACCCTAGAACACACAAGTTGATTGTTTCCAGCCGTGTGCGGTGCCCCCCTCCACCATAATCCACCTCGGTCATATCGTAGCGGTGCTTAGGCGAAGCCCTGTTCCGGTAGCATCATCATCACCGTCATCACGCCGTCGTGCTGACGAAGCTCTCCCTCGAAGCTCTACTGGATCGTGAGTTCGTGCGACGTCACCGAGCCGAACATGTGCAAATCGCGGAGGTGTCGTACCTTCGGTGCTAGGATCGGTCGATCGTGAAGACGTACGACTACATCAACCGCGTTGTCATAACGCTTCCGCTTACGGTCTACGAGGGTACGTAGACAACACTCTTCCCTCTCGTTGCTATGCATCACCATGATCTTGCGTGTGCGTAAGAATTTTTTTGAAATTACTGCGTTCCCCAACAACCACCAACACTCCAGAGAGTTAATATCATTCTAACCTCTCCTAGAGTCTCAAACTTGTCCTGGATCCCTTTACTAGTGACCACATATGCCCCACTTTGTTGAAGCTGCATACACTTTAGATGCAGTTTCTTGATGAGCCCATTTAAGAGATGCGAAGAGGAGCAGGAGTTGCAGATATCAAATACAATAGATATAATAGGCAACGTACCACTTGTCGTAACTAATAGCTGGAGTCATCGAGACTTCAACTATTGCTTTAATCAAATACATATGAGTAAAAAATAAACACGGTTATATCAAGACAATAAATCCAATTCTGATCTCAACCCAGATTTCTTTGACTAGTTGTTATAAAGGCATCAACAATAGTAATACAGTGGTAGCTTGATTGCTTGGTTATGGTTATGTGTCTGATCAAATAAAGATTATTGTTGTAGTGACACATGCTATTGATCATAGCTTCTGTGTGATGACATCATATGTTTTCGTGGTTTATACTAATCTTTTTTACTTTTATAATTCAATTTTGCTAATATATATATTTACATACTATAATTTTGTATTTCTTAATTAATCATAGTTAACACCACAACTAAGTTGCTAGATATTATTAATGGTGCTGTTTGTTATAAAACTCCAATGTCTATTAATAAACATTCTTCTGTTATACTAAATGGAAATTGTATTTTGCGACAAATTGCATGTCCATGTGTGGATGAAGTATGGCGTGTATAGATATTTTCACCATTTTAGTTAGGATCAATAAATATGTTGCAAGTAAGCTATACAATGTATGACATAAAAACATCATCATAGATGTTTGTAGAACATATTACTTTCAATATTGTGCATAATAAATACATAGAAAAACATATAGTGTACGTAACATAATGATTTTTGAGGCTGTAAAATAAAGATAAAAATAAGTATTTGGAAAAAATATGTATTTAAGTTCATAAGGAATAACAAGATCCTAATTGGATATTTTTGTTCCATAAAAAATTAATATTAATTAAAATAAATAGGTATAAATAGGAAGTAGAAATTGAGTTTGATTTACACTTTCAATTGTATTATATGATGTTGGAACTAGGCATATTAAAATAATATGCATGTGTGATTTTTCCTACAATATTTTGATTTAGATTTGTATTTTGGAGCCATATATATTTTTAGTGGCGAATTAATTTCAAAATTTATTTACTATTATTTTTCTGTTCTAATTTTAGTGGAATTGACTTTCCGCAAGGACGTTGTATACAAGAGATCATTGGACATCAAATTAACTTAGCAACACCATCAAATTCACAACTCGACCATTGTATATGGAAGATAGTTGGACATAACCACACCATAAAAACATTCACGAATATGTAACTCACGAGAAGATATGCACTCTGATATTAAAATGGAACAGTTCACCAGATACGCGCTCTTATATGCCGCCACCTGAGCTGCAAGTGCTCAATAGATCCAATGCATGCTCGGGAGCTGGCGGTTGTAGGGGCAGACCAATGACACAAATGAAGACAAAGAAGTCGACATGTGGAGGTCGTCAATGCAGACGGGAGGCAAAGCAAGTGGTGACTCTTTGCCGGCGAATGGCGGATGACATCAAGCGGGGCCGATGACGGTATGTAGAACGCACTGCACC
>NC_041382.1:770271852-770276083 GCF_002162155.2 Triticum dicoccoides | reverse complement strand
CCCCTCTCCCGGGTCCATGGATGCGCGGGAGAGAATCTATGGGTCAATGCTGAAGATGCCCTAATACCTAATTTTTTCCCTTGAAAATTCTACTCATGAGCGAATGACATGTGGCTTATTAATTAATTTTTAAAAATAAAAAATAAAACAGGAGCCAAACTCCTCTTCATTTTTCCTCTCCCCTCTTCTCTTCTTTTTAAGGCGACTCGGCGGATCCACCTACAGGCTACAGCTGCGACCGTGCCATACCTTAGCATCACCGCCGACGCCTCAATTCCGTCTCCGGGGCGCGCGTGGCCTCCGACGCCTCAATTCCGTCTCCGGGGCGCGCGTGGCCTCCGACGCCTCTAGCTTGTAGGTGGATCCAGCTGGGACATCCGGGACATCCAGCTGCCCCGTCCAGTGTTTGGCCATTGGGTCTCATTGGGTCTCCTTCCGTACTTCCTTCCTCTGAGCCTGAGGTACGGGCAGCTAGGTCGTTTCTTCTCATGCACCGCAGCTTCAATACTCTTTGCCGTTCAACTTATAAATCAATCATCACACTCGCGCCATGGGTGTGAGTGGGTGACACGACGGCTGGTGCTCTATGTGACACGTTTCCATCTCGGAGTAACCGGACCCAATTGGCTCCGGGTTCAGTTCGTGTTCTAGTCGGACCTTCTTTTCAATAAAGGTGGCAGCTTTCCACGCTTTCGAAGCAATTGATGTTATAATAATCCATGGAGCAGAATATTGCGCGCCCCCGGTGCGTAAGCTCTTGCTAGCTTCTCTTATTTTGGGGGTTCTGCTCAAATCAACTATTCATGGTCATGGATGATCTCGCCTTGTCGGAGAGGCCACAAGAGGAAGATAGGTTGGGCGCCCTGACTGATGACATCCTGCTCTCCATCTTGAGGAGTGTGGACCTTGCGACGGCCGCAAGGACCAGCGCCCTGTCGACGCGCTGGAGGAGCCTGCCATGGCTGCTCCCCGAGCTTAACCTCCATGTCAGGGATTTCCT
Organism: Triticum dicoccoides; assembly: GCF_002162155.2. Classification (NCBI taxonomy): domain Eukaryota; kingdom Viridiplantae; phylum Streptophyta; class Magnoliopsida; order Poales; family Poaceae; genus Triticum; species Triticum dicoccoides. Next base: position 770,275,083 of record NC_041382.1, on the reverse strand, counting down.
GCCCGTGCCATGCCCAGATTACCCTGTTGCTGCTGCTTTACGGATATTTTTTTATTCTAAAATACCAGCGCAACACATAAATCAAGCAATGGCGTCTCTGACCAGAGCTGCTAGGAGTTTCTTGCGCACCAGACACAGCAGAACCGTCACAAAAATGTCCCTTGAGATCTACCTCGTTGGCAACTACTCGCATGATATTGGCCCGCTGGTCCGTGACGCCATCGACAACGGCACGGTAAGAGAGCTGGACCTCACCATTGCCGACGACAAGGATTTCAGGTGCAAACGTGCAGATATGCTGCAGAAAGCACGGGTCGTGGACGGGTTCTTCAGCACGTATCATAATGTGCTCCCTTGCCTCATGAGGCTCCACCTCTACAACCTGCGCTTCGCCGAGGGGGACATGCTGCACCGCACGTTGTTCGATTGCTGCAAGCAGCTGCAGCACCTCAGCCTGGACCACTGCGACGCCGGCGACGGCTCCGTGTGGCAGATAGACGCCCGAGTTCGGGGCTCAGGGTTCTTGAGCTCCGCTATTCCTACTTGAAGAGGCTCGAGGTGCTCTGCCTTCCCAAACTAGAGCTGCTCCGTTGGGAGGTCTGGCTGCACAATGAGACCCCCTTGCATTTTGGTTCTGTGCCGTGTCTCAAGGAGTTATTCCTCCTATGTGGTGCAGACATCGACCACCCGGGGTTTAGTTTAAGCCAGCTTCTAGATGGTGCCACAGACATCCATACCCTGACCTTAAACTTCCAAGGAGAAAAGGTAATTTCATACTATTTCAGTATATATTGTCTGATGTGCTTCTAATTTCATCAGTACGAATTGTAAAGTTACCACAGATGGATTGTGGTTAATTAGGACCGTAAGTTTGCGCTGATTTTTTTTTTGCTATTTCATGTTTTGATCAAGATATTTGCTTTTTTTATTTATCATTGCTAGGAAACATTTCGTTGATTAGCAAATGAAGAACCTGGTGCGCATGTCATTTTTTTTCTTACATGCACAATGTCGATCGTTACATTTTCTTCTTCTTTATTTGTCTGTTCACCAGCTTTGGATCCAGCCTGAAAGCAGGCAACTCCGTGCTGCATTCAGCAAGCTAAGGAAGCTGTCTATTTATGGCATATATGTTGAGTTTGACCTGTTATGGACAATAAATCTCCTTGAAGCTGCTCCAACCGTGGAGGTATTTGAGGTTGAGGTACTAATTTTTACTCATTCCTTGCTCGATTGTTAGTTGAACAGATATAAGCATTTCCTTCCTGTCTGTTGATACTAGTGCCAAATGCCTGCCTTGGTGTGCCCCATCAAGCAAACGCAAAGTAAGGTCACTTATATTCGTAGATACGTTGACTTAACACACAGGAAATAGGAGGCCTGTGACAACTAATACTATATACACAGTAAGTAATAACGTTGTTAACTGTACAAGGAACTCATGGTAGAACTCACCCTGGCATAAACTTAAGATTTCGCGCATGAGCCATCTCACAAGAACTGTGAGGATGTTGAACCATTATGAATTGAAAAAAGGGGCGTTTTGTCCTTTCTTTTAACATCTTAGTAAGGGAGATTATATAAGCATGAAAAATTGTCTCACATGGGTGCTTTAAAATTGAGACACCCATTACAATAGTATATTTCCTTCTCGTTCAAATATAGTACCAACCCATACAATCAATAGAGCTACCCTTGAAGCTCACATATATGTGGCAGAAGGAGTTAAATTTGATTTAACAGCCATACTGCAATGAGAATATATTGTAAAAAAGAACCCTCAACGGACCAATGAGGTCGGCATGGCACTTGATAACTCCATCAACCTGGGAATGAATCACCTGACCTACAACTAGGCAATGATTCATCTTAGCTGAAACTTCTGTGGCCTAAACTATTACTTGATCCAGGCAAGGGAAACCACCAGCATGCGATATGATAGCATCCGCAGATCGATCTAAGCAAAGATATATGAGTCAGCCAAGTTGTCCACACTCTGGTTTGTTAAGATATTCCTAGAACCTATTAAAATGGGCATGGTCTTTTTGCAAGATAATTTTGCAGGGAAGGCATGAGCAATTTTTAGCATAAATGATGAGAAGCGTGCGACATTGCCTTATTTTTTACTAAAATACCCATAGAAATAATATCGGCCAAATTTGCATCCCAAAGATGGTGTCCATAGCTAAAACATGTGGTACGTTGGAACGGATGTAGTAAGTACAACTACAACTAAGACGAAATTTGCACACACCTGTGTGTGTATGCAAGGTAACATTCATAACTTATTTGCAAACCTAAAAATGGTAAATCGCTACCAAAAAGCACTATCTGAAACTCTTACATCAATATACTACAGGATGTACCATACACTCATAAGTTGCATTAAACAGGGACTGAAGAAAATTTTGTAGTGGAAGTGGCACATTGTTCAGTTAACTCAAAAGAAAATCACAATGAGAATGTGTGTGCCCATAACTTTGCTCATCAACCAATGGTGCAGACTCCCTACGTCTTTTTAATGGAAATCCCACATTTTTTCTTCAGAAAATACATACCCAAAGAAGAGAAGAATTTAACAGTTGTGCCATATGAAAGTAATGATCATTCACATATGTTTTCTTTTGGAACGGCCCACGATCACAGCTGCATTTGCCAATACATGTCAGAGGTGCATACTAATTGATAGTCGGTCAAAGCAATTCAAGAGTAGAGCTAAAGCATACTAATTTTTAGTGCATGCTTGGATTGGTCACAGGGAGGCGACGTGGTGCCTAGGCTAGGGTTTGCACTTGTCATGGAACGGCAGCGCACCGGGAGAGGATGCGAAGGTGTTAGGGTTGGGGGAATCGGAGCGAGAGGAGACAATGTGGAGGGGGAGTGATAGAGAACGGGCTTAGTTGGCCCCGCAAAAACGAGTTTTCAGGGTTTGCACAAGTCTTTCTAGGGCCGGTGCGGGAGGCATCATCTGACGTTCATCCACTGGTATAAAAAGGGCCTGTTGTCCTGGTTCGTAAGGGCCTTTTGTCTCGGTTCTGGAACCGGGACTAAAGGGGCGGTACTAATGCCCTGTCCCTTTAGTCCCGGTTCAATCCAGAACCGGGACAGATGGGCCTCCATGTGACCTGTGCGCGGAGCCCAGGCAGGAGACCCTTTGGTCCCGATTGGTGCCACCAACCGGGACCAATAGGCATCCACGCGTCAGCATTTCTGCGGTTGGGGTTTTTGTTT
>NC_041382.1:770268237-770271594 GCF_002162155.2 Triticum dicoccoides | reverse complement strand
GGGGGGGGGGTTGGGGGTTTTGGGGGGTTAATTTAGGTGTTTCATATATTGTGTTAGCTAGCTATAATTAATAGAGAGAAGTGTCCTCTCTTATGTCTGTGCTTGGTCGACGCTACGTACTATACATACGTATAGAGAGGACTAGACACGCTAGCTAACTAGTAAGCAAACGAAGGAAACAGAAGATCGTCATGAACATATATGCATACAGAGAGAAGTGATATCGACCACCTCTCCTTCTCCGAGAGATTGGTCGAACAACAAGTTCTCGTATATCTATCCGACACTACCGGATACATATATACAATAATTATCTCTTACCAATATAATCATACGGACTCAGGGTCCACATAGTATTCTCCGTCTTCAGGGATCACGTGGTCAAGAAAGAATGCCGCCAATTCCTCTTGAATTGCTCGCATGCGAGCTGGTGCTAGGAGTTCATCCCGCTTCCGAAACATCTAATTTAAAAAAGGGGGTCAATACATATATATATGAATGAATGAAACTCAACACAAATGATGGTAATAAAATAAAATTGTGAATGTTGTTATTTATGTACTTCATATTGTTCGTCAGTGTAGCCCCGCTCAAAGGTCGTGTGGCGGATGGACTCGCAAACGTAGTATCCACAGAAATCATTCCCTTGTTCCTGCCACAACCACTTTACAAGAAATAGAGGTCAATCAAACTGATAAGCAAGAATGTCAAATGGTATTGATGAAACTAGCGCTTGAATGACTAGCAGATGCGCGAAACATGCTACTATAGTACTTACTTTCGGGTGTCTAAATTGCAGCTCCTTCGGCAGTCCCGGAGCTTTTCTGGTGAATTTTCTCCAAACCCTGCCGGACAAAGAAAACAATTACTTGATATATCAGGAAATGAACAAAGTTGCTGATATGGTGGATAATGATCGATTTAACTTACTTCTCGAGTATTTGAGTCATGTCTGCATAGTCCTGGGGATCTTTTCGTCTTGAGTCTAAGACGGTTACTAGTCCCTGCTCAAGCTTAATCTCTAGGAGAATATAGTGGAAACTGCACACGCATGCATAACTCATCAATTACATTACTATAACCTTGACTAATATATAAGGGAAACTGAATACGCACAAGACAGTAACACTCACTTGAAGTTGTAAGGAAAGAGTATTATATCTTTGTTTTCATTTATTACCAATGATGGTAGCAAGTTGGCCTCGGTAGCTGCGGCATGAAATTTAACCTGAGTTGCATCTATAAGATATGTGTTAATGAACCCAATATCACCGACTTGTCTTTTCTTTAATTCGACGATCTTCAATCTGCATAATATAGTGAGGATGATTATAAATACATGCAATGAAAGAGCTGAGCTATATAGAGAGACTTAATGATAGAAGTAGTATTACTTACAGACAGTAGTAGGCGACCATTGTTTTATCGAGGGCCAATTGATTGAAAAACTGATAGAACTCCTCAAATGGAACAGGCAACAGTTCAATTCCAACGAGGTCATGCTCCTTTTTTACTTTCACATACAAAGTACTCCTCCCCCCAGAGTCTCTGTAGATTTTCAAGTACCAATCATGCAATCTTCGCATCATCGTTGATAGAGATCTTTCATCTTTGACGAGAGGCTTCCCATACTCGTATCTTTATATTTGCACCTCCATGGGTTCATAATGTACATCGTCGGGTAGGTAATCTGCAAGATTGCTATAACCGGGCACCATCCTCGGATCATAAGCGACGTTGTGGCTAGGCACCTTGAGCGGGGGGCACGATTGCTTCGCTTGTTCGCCGAGCTGGGCAATTTGTTTCCCAGCTCGTCGTTCTTTCAGCCTTTGATCACTGACAGTACTTCCCGACCGCTCCGCTTCGGCAAATTCCTTTCCAATAATGCGCTCATAGTTTCCTTTCGGTGGAGACTTGGGTGGTTTTGTCAGGGCAGCCAGAGTGCGCTTCGCTTTCACCGGATCTACCTTCTCCTCCGGAAGTGGATGTCTCTTTGCTTTCAACCCTTGAAACCAGTCATCCACTTCGGTTCGTGCGATCTCGGCGTTCTCCTCCGGGGTCCTCTCGTATGGTAACTTCTCTGGAGTCTTCAGAGAAGGACCGAATCTGTATGTCCTCCCGCCTCTAGCTGTACTGCTAGACGCCGGCCGAGCAGACGGAGCGGTTGTCTTCTTTACTTGTTTACGAGGCAGAGGAGAAGGACTACGACGCGCCGGAGCAGCCGGAGCGGCGGCAGTTCTCTTCCGCCCTTGCCGACGAGGCGGAGAAGGAGGAGGCTGGCTGCTCGGGCGCGTCGGCCCATGGATTTCTTCAATACTTTGACACCAGGAAACCTCTCTCGACCCCTCGGTGATCCTCGACCCCTCGAACCCTCGACGACCCTGGACCCCTCGACCCCTCGAACCCTCGACGACCCTAGACCCCCTCTCGACCCCCTCATGTCGAAGTTATCGGGTAGGGGGTATATCGACAACGACATACCCAATACATGCATACATACATACATATCACATGCATCCATACATATATGAACAAAATTAATATCTACTAATTAACAACCTAAATAAAAAAACTAATACATATAGGAAGAAGAAGAAAAAAGAAGAGAAGAAAGAATAGAGGAGAAGACTTCCTCTTCTTCCTCTCCTCTTCTTCTCCCTCTTCTTCTCCCTCTTCTTCCCCTTCTTCCCTCGACCCCCTAGACTAGTTCTCAACCCTCGACCCCCTAAACTAGTTCTCAACCCTCGACCCCCTAAACTAGTTCTCGACCCCCCCTCATGTCGAAGTTATCAGGGAGGGGGTATATCGACCCCCCCCTCATGTCGAAGTTATCAGGGAGGGTTATATCGACCCCCCCTCCTGTCAAAGTTAACGGGGAGGGGGTATATCGACAATGACATGCATACATGGAAAAAAATGCTATCCATCTATACATACATAGCCACATACATATATACATGGAAATAATGCTATGAAAAAAATATGAACAAAAAAATGCTATGAACAAAAAAATAATACACATAAACAAAAAAATACATATATGAACAAAAAATGCTCTGAACAAAAAATAATAATACACATATATGAACATCTATAATACATATAGCCACATACATATATACATTATATATACGTACAAAAAAATGAAAAAATGATAAACAGGTGGCGGCGGCTCACAGCAGCGAGGTTGACTGGCAAGGGCGACGGCGGGGGCGGCGAGGGCGGCGGCGAGGGCATCGGCGAGGGCGGCGGATGGCTCGGGGAGGAGGGCGGCGAGGGCGGCACGAGCTCTGGGAGGAGGGCTCGGGGACGATGGCGAGATCGGGGGCGGCGCGGGCTTGGGGACGACGGCGAGCT
>NC_041382.1:770267342-770267874 GCF_002162155.2 Triticum dicoccoides | reverse complement strand
CAAAGGAAGGGAAGCGGCGGCCTTTGGTCTCGGTTGGTGCCACCAACCGGGACTAAAGGCCTTGTGCGGCTGCTGCGTCAAAAATTTAGTCCCACCTCGCTAGTTGAGAGGGGTGCGCAGTGGTTTATAAGCCCCACTACTGCACCCCTCTCGAGCTCCTCTCCATTGCAGGCTTACGGGCCTAATTGTCACTGCTATGCATGTGGGCCTACTGGGCCTCCTGCGGGCGTGAATCCTGGCCCTTGGATGGGTTTCTAGTCGTATTCAGGCCGTGGCGGCCCAGTAGGTGGCATTTTTTTTGTTTTTTGTTGCTTTATTTATTTTCTTTTTTTTTTTGCTTTATTTTTTAATTCTTTATGCTTTTAGTTTTAGAAAAATATAAACTTTTTGTTAATGCCATTAGTTTCAAATTTGAAAACACTTTTTTTGTTTTTTTGTTTTCTTTGTTGCTTTATTTATTTATTTTGTTTCTACTTACAACAAAATACTTATTGTTGCTATTTTTTTCCAGTTTTTTGTTTTGTTTTCTGCA
>NC_041382.1:770259314-770266991 GCF_002162155.2 Triticum dicoccoides | reverse complement strand
TCTTGCTTTATTTTTTTTATTCCTTTTGCTTTTAGTTTTAGAAAAAATATAAACTTTCTGTTAGTGCCATTAGTTTTCAAATTTGAAAATACTTTTTTAGTTTTTTTGTTTTCTTTGTTGCTTTATTTATTTTATTTTGTGATTAACTTTACTATAAAAATAGTTTTTTCCTGTTTTTTATTTGTTTTTTGCATTATTTATTTTCTTTTGTTTTTTGCTTTAATTTTTAATTTTGTTTGCTTTTAGGTTAGCAAAATTATAAGCTTTCTGTTAGTGCCATTAGTTTTAGAAAAATTATAAACTTTCTGTTAATTAGTGCCATTAGTTTTCAAATTTGAATAGTTAAAATTTGAATTCTTCGAAAATTGTTTGAATCACAAGTTTGTGATTAACTTACTAAAAAATGAGAATACATGCGCTTATAGAGAAAATTCAACCTAAATTCCTAGTAAATTTCTATGAATTTCAGAGAAATTCACTATGAATTTAGGTTAAACTTTTCTCTATTAGGGCATCTATTTTCACTTTGAGAGGAGCTCAACAAGGCAGAGAGGGAAGGGCTTATAAACTGGTGTGAGCCCCCTTCGGTTGGCGAGGTGGGACTAAACTCTGCTCGCAACGAGGACCAACCCTTTAGTCCTGGTTTGTGGCATAAACTAGGACCAATGGTCATGGGCCAGGGGCGAGGAGCAAAATTATAAACTTTCTGTTAGTGCCATTAGTTTTAGAAAGTTGAAAGTTGAAAGTTGGCATGGGCCAGGGACTAATGGTCATGGTATTACGAGGGCCGAACCATAAGACATGAAAGCATTTCCAATGAATTCTGAAAAAGTTGAAAGTTGGCATGGTATCATAATTTCACCCACATAGCATGTGCATGTACAAAACGGACAATGGTAGCATGTTCGTGTGTTACAAAGTTGGCATGGTATCATCATAATAGTTGCGGGAGAAAGTCTTCACTTTTTCTTCGCTTGTGTCATTTGCTTATTGCGCCGTAACCATGGACAATCTTCATTGTTTATCAGGATGCTTGGGTCAGCCTTGACATTGAAGGGAGGAATTTCATGAAACTTTTCATAATCTTCAGACATGTCTGTCTTGCCGTCCACTCCCAGGATGTCCCTTTTTCCTGAAAGAACTATGTGGCGCTTTGGCTCATCGTATGATGTATTCGATTCCTTATCTTTTCTTTTTCTCGGTTTGGTAGACATGTCCTTCACATAGATAACATGTGCCACATCATTGGCTAGGACGAACGGTTCGTCAGTGTACCCAAGATTTTTCAGATCCACTATTGTCATTCCGTACTGTGAGTCTACCTGTACCCCGCCGCCTAACAGATTGACCCATTTGCACTTAAACAAAGGGACCTTAAAATCAGGTCCGTAGTCAAGTTCCCATATGTCCACTATGTAACCATAATATGTGTCCTTTCCGCTCTCGGTTGCTGCATCAAAGCGGACACCGCTGTTTTGGTTGGTACTCTTTTGATCTTGGGCGATCGTGTAAAATGTATTCCCATATATCTTGTATCCTTTATAAGTCAATACAGTCAAAGATGGTCCCCTGGATAACAAGTACAACTCATCATAAACAGTGTTGTCACCTCTGAGACGTGTTTCCAACCAACTGCTGAAAGTCCTGATGTGTTCACATGTAATCCAGTCGTCGCACTGCTCCGGGTGTTTGGAGCGCAGACTGTTCTTGTGTTCATCGACATACGGGGTCACCAAGGTAGAGTTCTGTAGAACTGTGTAGTTTGCTTAAGACCAAGAATATCCGTCCCAGCATATTATTGAGTCTCTTCCAAGAGTGCCTTTTCCAGTCAGTCTCCCCTCATACCGCGATTTAGGGAGACCTATCTTATTAAGGCCAGGAATGAAGTCAACACAAAACCTGATAACATCCTCTGTTTGATGGCCCATGGAGATGCTTCCTTCTGGCCTAGCGCGTTTACGGACATATTTCTTTAGGACTCCCATGAACCTCTCAAAGGGGAACATATTGTGTAGAAATACGGGCCCCAGGATGACAATCTCGTCGAGTAGATGAACTAGGACGTGCGTCATGATATTGAAGAAGGATGGTGAGAACACCAGCTCAAAACTGACAAGACATTGCGCCACATCACTCCTTAGCCTTGGTACGATTTCTAGATCGATCACCTTCTGAGAGATTGCATTGAGGAATGCACATAGCTTCACAATGGCTAATCGGACGTTTTTCGGTAGAAGCCCCCTCAATGCAACCGGAAGTAGTTGCGTCCTAATCACGTGGCAGTCATGAGACTTTAGGTTCTGAAACTTTTTCTCTTGCATATTTGTTATTCCCTTTATATTCAACGAGAAGCCAGTCGTGACCTTCATACTGAGCAGGCATTCAAAGAAGATTTCTTTCTCTTCTTTCGTAAGAGCGTAGCTGGTAGGACCTTTATACTGCTTCGGAGGCATGCCGTCTTTTTCGTGCAAACGTTGCAGGTCCTCCCGTGCCTCAGGTGTATCTTTTGTCTTCCCATATACGCCCAAGAAGCCTAGCAGGTTCACGCAAAGGTTCTTCGTCACGTGCATCACGTCGATTGAGGAGCGGACCTCTAGGTCTTTCCAGTAGGGTAGGTCCCAAAATATAGATTTCTTCTTCCACATGGGTGCGTGTCCCTCAGCGTCATTCGGAACAGCTAGTCCACCGGGACCCTTTCCAAAGATTACGTAGTGTAAATCATTGACCATAGCAAGCACGTGATCACCGGTGCGCATGGCGGGCTTCTTCCGGTGATCTGCCTCGCCTTTGAAATGCTTGCCTTTCTTTCGACATTGATGGTTGGTCGGAAGAAATCGACGATGGCCCAGGTACACATTCTTCTTGCATTTGTCCAGGTATATACTTTCAGTGTCATCTAAACAATGCGTGCATGCGTGGTATCCTTTGTTTGTCTGTCCTGAAAGGTTACTGAGAGCGGGCCAATCATTGATGGTCACGAACAGCAACGCCTTAAGGTTAAATTCGTCCTGTCTGTGCTCATCCCATGTACGTACACCGTTTCCATTCCACAGCTGTAAAAGTTCTTCAACTAATGGCCTTAGGTACACATCAATTTTGTTGCCAGGTTGCTTAGGGCCTTGGATAAGAACTGGCATCATAATGAACTTATGCTTCATGCACATCCAAGGAGGAAGGTTATACATACATAGAGTCACTGGCCAGGTGCTGTGATTGCTGCTCTGCTCCCCGAAAGGATTAATGCCATCCGCGCTTAAAGCAAACCATACATTCCTTGGGTCCTTTGCAAACTCATCCCAGTACTTTCTCTTGATTTTTTCTCCACTGCGACCCGTCAGCGGGTGCTCTCAACTTCCCATCTTTCTTTCGGTTCTCACTGTGCCATTGCATCAACTTGGCATGCTCTTCATTTCTGAACAGACATTTCAACCGTGGTATTATAGGAGCATACCACATCACCTTCACAGGAACCCTCTTCCTTGCGGGCTCACCGTCAACATCACCAAGGTCATCTCGTCTGATCTTATACCGCAATGCACCGCATACCGGCCATGCGTTCAGATCCTTGTATGCACCGCGGTAGAGGATGCAATCATTAGGGCATGCATGTATCTTCTCCACCTCCAATCCTAGAGGGCATACGACCTTCTTTGCTGCGTATGTACTGTCGGGCAATTCGTTATCCTTTGGAAGCTTCTTCTTCAATATTTTCAGTAGCTTCTCAAATCCTTTGTCAGCCACAGCATTCTCTGCCTTCCATTGCAGCAATTCCAGTATGGTATCGAGCTTTGTGTTGCCATCTTCGCAATTGGGGTATAACCCTTTTTTGTGATCCTCTAACATGCGAACGAACTTCAGCTTCTCCTTTTGACTTTCGCATTGCGTCCTTGCATCGACAATGACCCGGCGGAGATCATCATCATCGGGCACATCGTCTGGTTCCTCTTGATCTTCAGTAGCTTCACCCATTGCAGCATCATTGGGCACATCGTCTGGTTCCTCTTGATCTTCACCAGCTCCCCCCGTTGCAGCATCACCGTATTCAGGGGGCACATAGTTGTCATCGTACTCTTCTTCTTCGCCGTCTTCCATCATAACCCCTATTTCTCCGTGCCTCGTCCAAACATTATAGTGTGGAATAAAACCCTTGTAAAGCAGGTGGGAGTGAAGGATTTTCCGGTTAGAGTAAGACCTCGTATTCCCACATTCAGTGCATGGACAACACATAAAACCATTCTGCTTGTTTGCCTCAGCCGCATCGAGAAACTCATGCACGCCCTTAATGTACTCGCGGGTGTGTCTGTCACTGTACATCCATTGCCAGTTCATCTGTGTGCATTATATATAATTAAGTGTCCAAATTAATAGAAGTTCATCATCATATTAAAACCAAAGTCCATACATACTTCTCATCTAACAACATATAGCTCTCCAGAGAATCTAATTAATTAAAACATACATTGAAACTATGTAAAACATTTCAATGCGAAAACAAATGTGATCATAATCGCAACCAAGGTAACAATTGATCCAACGGCATAATGATACCAAGCCTCGGTATGAATGGCATATTTTCTAATCTTTCTAATCTTCAAGCGCATTGCATCCATCTTTATCTTGTGATCATCGACGACATCCGCAACATGCAACTCCAATATCATCTTCTCCTCCTCAATTTTTTTTATTTTTCCTTCAACAAATTGTTTTCATCTTCAACTAAATTTAACCTCTCGACAATAGGGTCGGTTGGCATTTCCGATTCACATACATCCTACATAAATAAAATCTATGTCACGTTGGTCGGCATAATTTTCATAAACAATAAATGAACCAATAGTTATACAACTAATATATATACCACATCCGAATCATAGACAGGACGAGGGCCGACGGGGGCGGATACCAAAACCATCGCACTATATAAGATGCAATAATAAAAGTAAGAAAATAATACAAGTATCTATGTAAACATACAAGTAAGAATATTTTTCCTTTCAGAAAGAAGATAAAACAAGAGGCTCACCACGGTGGTGCCGACGATGAGCTCGGAGCGGGTGACCGACGGCGGTGAAGACGGGGACGGGGCGTGACGGACCGCTAAACCTAGACAAATATTATGGAAAATGGAGCTTGGAGGTCGAGCTTGGAGAGGAGAAAGCTTAAGTAGTGTGGCTCGGGCATTCCATCGAACACCTTGTGTGCATAGGAGGTGAGCTAGAGCACCACCAAGCCCTCTCCCCCTCGGCCAGAGAAAAACAGAGCACTGGGGTGCTCTGCTCGCGAGCGAGGGGTATATATAGGCACCTCATTGATCCCGGTTGGTGACATGAGCCGGGACTAAAGGGGAGCCTTTGGTCCCGGTTCAAGCCACCAACCGGGACCAATGATGGTGGGCCAGGAGCGAGGCCCATTGGTCCCGGTTCATCCCACCAACAGGGACTAAAAGGTCCAGATGAACCGGGACCAATGGCCCACGTGGCCCGGCCAGCCCCCTGGCCTCACGAACTGGGACCAATGCCCACATTGGTCCCGGTTCTGAACTGAACCGGGACTAATGGGCTGACCCGGCCTGGACCAAAGCCCTGTTTTCTACTAGTGATCCGTGGTAAAAGTCAAGGAATTGTGTGGTTAAAAAGAATTATGGATAGGCTGGCTACGCGGTACAATTTAGAAATAGGATCTCCTACTCTACTTGATGCTGAGAAAAGACGGCTCATTCCTTTCTTGATTGTTAGTTGAACAGATATAAGCATTTCCTTCCTGGTTGTTGATATCATTTCGTGATAGAAGTTGGATAAAAGCATATCTTCGACTATACTTTTATTTATGTAATACTAATAATTAGGCCTTGGTTATTGGATACAGGCGTTCTGGCAGCGGCATGACCATCCTATGTTGTATCCTTGATTTTCAGATTTTTTTTGGTGTCAAATGAGCACCTAATCTAGGCTGCCACGTGCTATTTGTGGGGCATTTGTCTGGGTACATTCCTTGGGTGTGCGTAGCTATTGTTTGTGGGGTTGTTCTATGCCGGTTGGTCGTTCCTTTCTTTCATCCTAGATATTTTGATTGGTCACCCTCTCTTTCTTTCTCCCTCTTCCTGGAAAACTCCTGTCAACTAGTGTGCACGAGTTGCCCGACGTCATCGCCGTATCACTACTATTAAAGGGGAGTCTGTCTTCGTCATGATAACTGGACCTCCCCTCCCTCGTGCGTGATTGTCCGACCTCGTCCTCGCAAGATCTATGCATTGTTCATTCCACCTCCCCTTGATTCGCCCCTCGTTCCCCAAATCCCCCGGTTAACCTCAACTCTTAGTTCCTGCAAAACCGCATGCCCTATCGGGCCTCCAATGTCCATATTCTCGCGCCCGCCGTCTACTTGTGTCCCTCCGTCTCACCTGCTGAGTCTTGACATAAGACGAGCTGCAACCACCTCCCCCGCAGCTTCAATCCCAGCTTGTGCCGCTGCGTCGCCTAGCTGTCAGCCACCGCTACCAGGGTTCTGCGATGCAAGCAAAAGCTGAAGCACGGTTAGAAGCTGGATGGGACATGCCATCTTTGAAACTGACTGCTTGGTCTTGCAGCAAGCAATGTCCTCTACTTATGTAGATCGTACGCGGTCCCCTTAGTGTGCTATTTTGTGAAGCAAAATTCCAGCTAAGCCCACAAATTTCTGTCACATAGACTGTAAACAAGGCAGCGCATGTGCTAGCCTCCCATGATTGCTGGGATCTTCCGAATGGCCAAGTTGTCTGGCATACGATAACCTAACTGTGTTGTGATCGCCCGATTTGATCGGTCCATCGTAATTGGAATGCTAGGTGTTCCATATCAAAAAACATTTGAATACATTTGGGTGTTGAAGCTTGTTTACTCTACCTTGTCATTGGTACCAAAACACCTAGGTTTGTCCAAGTAGATCCCTGCCATGCACAATAATAATCAAGTTCCGTTAGAATGTGCATGGAAATACATAAATCAGCAAAAAGGTCAGTGAAAAATCCATGTTCATCATAATTTATTTTGCGAGAAAACTTTCAATCTATTCATTTTCAATCATGGCAATACAACGAGTAAATTGCAAAAAAAAACTACCACAATTGGGGACCCTAATTCAAAAAATCACCATCATTCGATTTTTTTTTTCAAAAACCCATCACCATCGTGCTGGCATTTTTCAAAAAACACCGATAGGTTACTAAACACATGTTAACAACGTTTCTGATAGATGGGGCCCACTGTAAGTGATGACATGGTAGCGAAATCTCACGGTGTTTGTTTTGTACCATAAGCTGCACAAGGGACCCACACGCCAGCCTCTACACTTGTTTCTTCTCCACCGGCGCTGGTAGGAAAGAGAAAATAGCACGTCCGCATCTGACTGGCGCACCACCGGATTCAGCCACCGTCCGGCTCGCGAGTCTCCGCCTCTGCGATCTTCCTCCACCTCCTTCGTCTATGCTTCAACACGTCAGCAGCAGCAGCCATGGCCAGGCACGGGGGCGCGGGCGGCGGCGGTGGCCTCGGCCAGGCACGGAGGCACGAGCAGCCACGCAAGAGCGCGAGCAGCTGCAGCGGCCATGGCCATGCATGGAGGCGCGAGCAACAGAACCGGCCGCGCCCGGGCGCGCGAGGTGCAGCACTGGCCGCGCCTGGGCGCGCGAGCTGCGGCACC
>NC_041382.1:770227076-770259026 GCF_002162155.2 Triticum dicoccoides | reverse complement strand
ACCAGCCACGCCCGGTCGCGTGAGCATCAGCAGCGCCACGCAAGGGAGCATGAGCTACCGCCAGCTCCAAAGCACGGGCGCGCCGCAGTGGTGGCCGGGGCGCGAGCTCCGCCCCTCACTCCGAACACCCAGTGGGCGCCCTGGTCCGGCGCCGACTCTCAGCCCACGGCCGCACCGCATCGCACCCGGTCGCCCGGGGACCATTCCTGCACCGCGGCCGCCGGTGTTGTGCTCCTGCCACTGGCGAGCTGGGCGGCCGACAGCATGCCTGCTAGGTGTTCGATGAAATTACTTCAGAGTTCTAACGTCCGTCTCCTCACTCTGTTTACCCATGCCATGTCGTCCTGACAATGGGACCTACTCGTCAGATTCAGCGTCAAACAACTCTAATCGATCAATCAGTGTTTTTTGAAAACTATCAGCACAATGGTGGCGGATTTTTGGAAAAAAAAACAAATGGTGGTGGCTTTCCGAATTAGTGTCCCCAATTGTGGTGGTTTTTTGCAATTTACTCCAATACAACACACCAGAAATAATAAATATTATATCTAGATCTGTAGACCACCTAGCAACGACTACAAGCACTAAAGCGAGCCGAAGGCGCGTCGCCGTCATCGCCCCTCCCTCGCCAGAGCCGGGCAAAACTTATTGTAGTAGACAGTCGGGAAGTCGTCGTGCTAAGGCCCATAGAACCAGCGCAACAGAACAACAACCACCGCTGATGAAGAATAGCATAGACCGGAAGGATCCAACCTGAAGAAACACAAACGTAGACGAACTACAACCAGATCCGAGCAAATCCACCAAGGACAGATCTGCCGAAGACACATCTCCACACGCCCACCGACGATGCTAGACACACCATCGGAACGAGGGCTCGGCAGGAAGAACCTTATTCCATCTTTAGGGAGCCGCCACCGCCGCCGTCTCGTCTTCCTGAGCAGGACACAAACCCTAACAAAATTCGAAAGAAACATCTAAAGACAAAGCCCTCCCGCCGGCAAGGGCCGGGATACACCGCGCCGCCATGGCCCTAAAGCCACCGAAGATGAGGCGGACCGGCGGCGGCGCCGGCGGGAGGCAGAGAAACCCTAAGCTTTTCTTATGTTCAACCATAATTTAGCCAACAATACCTCGAATAAGCTCCCTAGCAACCATGATGCCAACTCCTTCAGCTACCTCTTTCTTTAATGTAGGTGCATCTACTAACTATAAATGTGTTATAGGTCAAAGAGTGAAATCATTATTACATAAAGAACATTTGAGCAAACCAACACATTATTCTTCATATACAACCAATAATAATTGAAAACAAGTTCACCATCCCAAATCTTGCAGCTATGACTTCCTTTGCTAGCAAAACAACCAAGGTGAAAGTTCGTGCTGCACAGACCTGCCATCCATATATTCAACCCAAGCTTTTTGAGAGGTATGCCTGAGCCTATCTTGATCTTTGATTGGCGCGGCTGCTCAGTAGAGGGGCATGTTTTGGATGACATGTTTAGCCAATGCCATGCAGAGTACTAGTACCATTTACTCCAAGCACTCAGGTGGTTAGGTGGTTGAGTACTTGATTTTGCTGATGAGAGGTTGCATGGAAATCAACTTGTATGAAGGGATCCAGTTCTTGGAGGATTTAGGTGTTGAGACTTTCAGCGTTTCTGGAGGATTTTCTAGTCTGAAATAGTACTCCCGTTCCAATGATTTGACACATGAATTTTGTCGTAAAGTCAGAAATTTCTAAGTTTGACCACGTTTCTAGATAAAAATGCTGATATCTAGAATATTGAATAAATGCATTATAAAAATATACTTCATAAAGAATATACTTATGTTCTTTCGATTGATATAGATATTTTTTCTATAAACACTTGGTCAAGCAGAGAAAATGTTGGCTTAGATAAAACTTATATTTTAGGCTGGGGGAGTAGTCTTTACCTCAATATTTCACTCTAGTTTTTACCTCGATATTTCTTCAACTTTTAGGATTTCTGCATCCTGAATAATTCAAATTTGTGGGAACCTCCTCGCCTAAAAAATGAATTGATGGTACTGCTAATGTTGATGCATTAGCGTTTACAGGAATGCTTACTTTAAACAGTAGAAAACAGAACAAACCGGACAATAGCAAGCATGTATATTACAATTTCGTTTACTGCTTGCACTTGCATTCGACATACATACAAGTTCAGAATACCACTATTGAAGCAATACTTTTGAAAATTATCTCCACCGAGGACGAGCCGACCATGTTATCCCTAAGTTGCTGGGCTATTGTTTCTTGCTCATTTTTGGTCCTTGGAAACAAGCCTCCTACCAGAGTAGGCAGTGCATCCATTGCCTCGCAATCCTTGCATGGTTCATCATCTTCTTTCAAAACAACAGTTTTCAAGTTTGGTGCTCGTTCCATCACCTCACGTACAAATAACATATGTTGCTCCATGAGGGGACTAAAGTTGGTCACATGGAGCTCTCTCAGTTGCCACTTGTTACAGCTTGTGAACCCAGACACCTTCCAAGAAGGTTTCACTCTTTGAATGACAACACGCTCCCAATTTAGTACCAGACATGGATGTTCAAACACCTGTATCCAAGAACCAATACCTAATATAATTACATAAAGTACATATAGTAGCTAGTATTGCCAGGCGATTCTATTCTGAAATCTATCAAGCGATGATATCAATAACCAGGAAGGAAATACATACATATATTCAACTAACAATCGAGACAAAGGGATAAGTAAAATTAGTACCTCAATATCAAATATCTCAACACTTGGAGCAGCTTCAAGGAGATTTATTGTCCATAACAGGTCAAACTCAACATATATGCCATGAATAGATAGCTTCCTTAGCTTGCTGAATGCGGTGCGGAGTTGCTTGCTTTCCGGCAGGATCCAAAGCTGGTCAACAGACAAATAAAGGAAAAAATCAATGAAACATTCCTAGCAATAATAAAGGTAAGCAAATATCTTGATCAAGACATGAAACAGCAAAAAAAAAGAGCGTACGTTCCTAATTAACCCCGTAACTTCAAAATTACTAGTGATGAAATTAGAAGCATGTCGCACAATCTATACTGAAATAGTATGAAATTACCTTTTCTCCTTGGAAATTTAAGGTCAGGGTATGAATTTTTGTGGCACCATCTAGAAGCTGGCTTAAACTAAACCCCGAGATCTCAAGGTCTGCACCACACACAAGCAATAACTCCTTAAGGGACGGGACAGAACCAAAATGCAAGGGGGCCTCCGAGTGCATCCACGCCTCCCAACTGAGCAGCTCTAGTTTGGGAAGGC
The DNA here is from genome assembly GCF_002162155.2 of Triticum dicoccoides. Taxonomy (NCBI): domain Eukaryota; kingdom Viridiplantae; phylum Streptophyta; class Magnoliopsida; order Poales; family Poaceae; genus Triticum; species Triticum dicoccoides. The sequence goes on along the minus strand of NC_041382.1, from coordinate 770,255,725 downwards.
AGAGCACCTCAAGCCTCCTCAAGTAGGAATAGCGGACTTCAAGAACCCTGAGAACCGAATTTGGCGCATCTACCTGCCACACCGAGCAGTCGCCGACATCATAGTGTTCCAGACTAAGGTGCTGCAGCTGCTTGCAGCAATCAAATATGATGTTATGTATATCCCCCTCAGCAAAGCGCAGGTTGTAAAGCTGGAGCCTTGTGAGGCAAGGAAGTATATTAGGATAGGCGCTGAAGAACCCGTCCATGTCCCGTGCTTTCCATAGCATATTCGCACCTTTGCAATCGTAATCCTTGTCGTCCGCAAGACCGCAATGGTGAGGTCCAGTTCTTTTACCATGCCGTTGTCAATGGCGTCACGAACAAGTGGGCCAATGCCATGCGAGTAATTGCCCACCAGGTAGATCTCAAGGGACATTCTTGAGATTCTGCTGCTGTGTTTGATGCGCAAGAAACTCCTAGCAGCTCTCGTCAGTGATGCCATTGCCTGATCTATGTGTTGCCATGGTATTTGAGAATAAAAATATATCTGCTGCCCAGCAGCAACAGGGTAATCCGGGCATGGGGCGGGTAGGAAATCCCTGACATGGAGGTCAAGGTCGAGGAGCAGCCATGGCAGGCTCCTCCAGCGCGTCGACAAAGCGCTGGTCTTTGCCGCCGTCGCAAGGTCCGCCCTCCCCACGATGGAGAGCAGGATGTCATCAGTCAGGGCGCCCAGCCTATCTTCCCCTTGTGGCATCTGCGACAAGACGAGATCATCCATGAATATTTGATTTGATTTTTTATTTTTGCGGCAGAAACTTTCAATCTATTTATCATCTGTCATGAATATTTGATTTGAATTGAAACCAAAAAAGAAGATAAGCTAGCAAGGCTCACACAGCGGTGGAACACATTATTCTGCTCCATGGACGATATCGGTTTTGCGCACATCTAGATGTGCCCTAAGTATTGCACATCTAAGTCCTATGGCATTGATATTGCGCAGAGATCCGTGCAGCTATTTTTCTTTTGCTTTTTCTTTTCATTTTTATATTTGATTGAGTCATTTAGAGGTGAAATAACTCGGGCATAATGATAATAATATGCTCGGAGCCGAGGACACGGTGAATCATGTATGTGCAGCCTCCATGGCAATACAGGGGCGGCAGATCTAGATGTATGTCCGACCTATTGGGATTGATTGATTTAAGTCCAACAACCTAGCTGTGTTGCATGAGAAGACGACTAGCTGCTCTGTCACACCCCCACCTAATACAGGGTGGTGTATGACAGGTCAGGTCCACCCTGTTGCCATGTGGACTGAGTAGTAGGTGTGTGTGTGTGTGTGTGTGGTGCTTATCTACCCAACCCTCTGGTCTGTACTAATCCATCGAATGGAAAAGAGATGAACTGAGCTCAGCTCCTTCGTCCTCCTTCGGTCAACCCCGTACTTGCTCGCGAGTTCTCCTATGATTCTCTAGCTGCTGCTAGGGACATCACATGCTCGTACCTCAGAGGAAGGAAGTCCCGACAGGAAGAAGGGGAACGGCGATGGCGGCGGTGAGGATAGAGACCGGATTGTGGCGTCAGCGGCACCGTTGATAGAGACGGGATTGCGTCGGCGTCAGTGGCGCGCGTGTAGGACCTTGAAGTAGATGTGTCTAGAGGGGGGGTGATTAGACACTTAGTGCTAAAGTTGCAATTTTTAGGCCTTTTTGGTTTGAGTGGAGTTTTAGGCACAATTTCAACATACACAATACATATCAAGCAAGCATGCAAAGAGTATATGAGCAGCGGAATGTAAAGCATGCAACTTGCAAGAATGTAAGGGGAAGGGTTTGGAGAATTCAAACGCAATTGGAGACACGGATGTTTTTCCCGTGGTTCGGATAGGTGGTGCTATCCTACATCCACGTTGATGGAGACTTCAACCCACGAAGGGTAATGGTTGCGCGAGTCCACAGAGGGCTCCACCCACGAAGGGTAACGGTTGCGCGAGTCCACGGAGGGCTCCACCCACGAAGGGTCCACGAAGAAGCAACCACCCACGAAGGGTCCACGAAGAAGCAACCTTGTCTATCCCACCATGGCAATCGCCCACGAAGGACTTGCCTCACTAGCGGTAGATCTTCACGAAGTAGGCGATCTCCTTGCCCTTACAAACTCCTTGGTTCAACTCCACAATCTTGTCGGAGGCTCCCAAGTAACACCTAGCCAATCTGGGAGACACCACTCTCCAAGAAGTAACAAATGGTGTGTTGATGATGAACTCCTTGCTCCTGTGCTTCAAATGATAGTCTCCCCAACACTCAACTCTCTCTCATAGGATTTGGATCTGGTGGAAAGAAGGTTTGAGTGGAAAGCAACTTGGGGAAAGCTAGAGATGAAGATTCATATGGTAGGAATGGAATATCTTGGCCTCAACACATGAGTAGGTAGTTCTCTCTCAGAAATAGGATGCTGGAAGTGTAGGCTTAGTCTGATGGCTCTCTCCACGAATGAAGAGGAGGTGGAGGGGTATATATAGCCTCCATACAAAATCCAACCGTTACACACAATTTTCCAATCTCGGTGGGACCGAATCAACAAACTCGGTCGGACCGAAGAGGTAAACCTAGTGACCGTTAGAGATTTTCGGTGGGACTGACATGCAACTCGGTAGGACCGATATGGTTAGGGTTTGGGCATAACGTAATCTCGGTGAGACCGATTACACAAACTCGGTGAGACCGAGTTTGGTAATAAGCTAACCAGAGAGTTGGTCAGGTAAACTCGGTGGGACCGATTTGGTCTTTCGGTGAGACCGAAAAGTTACAAAAAGGAAACACTGAATTTTCATTGCAATCTCGGTGGGACCGATCCGCTCTTTCGGTGAGACCGAAAAGTTATGAAAGGGAAACAGAGAGTTTGCAATCCCATCTCGGTGAGACCGAGATCCCTATCGGTAGAACCGAATTGCTAGGGTTTAGCAGTGGCTTATGACAAGTGAAACTCGGTGGCGCCGGATAGGAATAATCGGTAGGTCCGAGTTTGGCTTTGGTTTAGGTCATATGTGGAAGTGGGAAAGTAGCTGAGGATTTTGGAGCATATCACTAAGCACATGAAGCAAGAGGCTCATTAAGCAACACCTCATCCCTCCTTGATAGTATTGGCTTTTCCTATGGACTCAATGTGATCTTGGATCACTAAAATGTAAAATGAAGAGTCTTGATCTTGAAGCTTTAGCCAATCCTTTGTCCTTAGCATCTTGAAGGAGTTCCCACAACCTTTAGTCCATGCCACTCCATTGTTGAACTTATCTGAAACATGCTAGATAGAAATGTTAGTCCAACAAGAGATATGTTGTCATCAATTATCAAAACCACCTAGGGAGCACTTGTGCTTTCAATCTCCCCCTTTTTGGTAATTGATGGCAACATACATCAAAGCTTTAGATAAAGATATAAAGAACAGCAAGGAAAGCTTTGGAAGGACATGTAACAAGCATAGGCTCCCCCTACATGTATGCACTCATGTAAATATGAAATATAGAGGCATGTGAGAGCATAACCATGACAGAGTAGGCAATGTGTTACATGTATCTTGGCCATATGCATCAGAGCAAAAGATTATCAAGGAAAATACCTTCATGCTCATGAGTCCTTCTTGCAAACAATATGTACATAAGCAAGAACTCCTCATACTCATGATTTTGATGCATATACTTACCTTGTGGTCTTGAGTTGGCTTAGGATGGAATGAACCTGCACAAACAAAGTTAGATAACACAGGTACATCCACTAGCCAGAGCAAACAAAAGAAACCACAAGAATACCAAGACTGGGATGACATGTAGAGAGTGTGTACAAGGTACCACATTGGATTCAACATGTCCCCAAGAATAAAGATATGCAATGAATTTGACTGATTTCTTTCCCTTAGGTGTCTTGCTCCCCCTGAATCTTACATGGGATATTGGGAGAAGATAGGGAACAGAAAATCAGAGCTGAAAGATACAAATGGATAGAACTTAATGCAAATACATATGAACATGTCTTTCCCCCTAAAAAGACATGTGACATCTCTCCTCTTGAACATCAAGCATCTGGGACATCTGGTATCCTTGAGTATTCTCTCTCCCTGGAAGTCTCTCTCTCCCCCTTAATACTTTCTCTCTTGTAGGTTTGGTCCTTGAGACTTTTTCTCTCCCTTGATGTGATCTCTCTCTCCTACAAGCTTTGATGTGATCTCTCTCCCCCCTTTGACATCAATTTCCAAGAAGGGCTTTCTGGAATCCGTCGTATAGGTTTGGTCCTTGAGACTCAGCACAAAGCAATGGATAAAACTGTGATGCTTGTAGAGGACAAGATTCATTGAGTAGAGCTGGATCAGAAGAAATATAGAACAAGTGTCAAACTGTTTTTCCTATTGCGAAGTTGGTGGCACCGAGTGGTATGTTTCGGTGGCACCGAAAAGATTCGGTTGGACCGAAAATTACAAGTCGGTGAAACCGAGTTTACATAGAGAAAACCATTTGTCACCTCAGCTCACTAGACATGTAGGATCTCACAAAGATTTGCAATGAATTACCTGAAGGATTTGCAAGGAATTGAATGCAGAAAATGCAGAACATAAACAGAAAGAAAAGAGAAGAAACTGAAAGATCTAGATGAAGTTTTTTTTTTGAAAAAGAGAAAGAAACTAAACATGCATGAGACAAATGCAATAACACAGAAAAGAACACAAGAGAACTTCATCTAGAGTTGGGCGGTGACATAGTCACCTATGTTAGAGTATATTGACTTAGGAGTCAAGTGAGAACACTTCATCATAGGTCATACTCATCGTTTAAGCTCAAAATGGGGTTACCATTTTTCGTTTAAGCATCTTGATGTATTCACATCTTGTTGAGTTGCTTTGACTCATGTCTTGGAGTAAAGCTTCTCTAAGATGGAATAACATACCTTGGGTGGTGGTGTGGTTCTTGCTCATGTAGTTGAACTTGTGTGGGTGCTCAAGGTTGATGTAGCTCATCAAGAGTTGGGAGCACCACTTGGAGTTTGAGTTCATCTACCTACATGGGTTAGTTCTTGCAAGGAAGAGCACTTGTGTATCCAAAAATGACAATCATGAAGCTCAACATAGAATTTGTCAAAGGATATGTTTGAATGGTTTTGTGCTTCCTTGTCTTCAACCACCATTGTGTAGAGTCTTGGTGATGTAGAGATAGCTCAAGATGTGAGTGAGTCGCAATCTCATGGAATTAGATTCAACCAAGCACCTACATGGGTTAGACAACATGCAAGGTGCAAATATATCCAAGACATAAGATAGTTATCATAAGAGATATATCATGGATTAGTCATAAGCTCATGTCTTGCATGTATCCAATGGAGTTTCTACTCCAAGTTTGAAGCATCAATGATGTTCAATTCTCCTCTCAACCTGCAAAACACTTTCTCATCAAGAGGTTTAGTAAATATATCCGCTAATTGCTTATCGGTGTGAACATGCTTAAGATCAATGTCACCCTTAGCAACATGATCTCGAATGAAATGATGACGAACTTCAATATGCTTAGTTCGAGAATGTTGTACAGGATTATGACCAATTTTGATAGCACTTTCATTGTCACAAAGCAGTGGAACATGTTTCACATAAATCCCATAATCTTTAAGAGTTTGGGTCATCCAAAGTAATTGAGCACAACATGAACCAGCGGCAATGTATTCCGCTTCGGCGGTGGATAAGGATACCGAGTTTTGTTTCTTGGAAGACCAAGACACAAGAGATCTACCAAGAAATTGACAAGTACCCGAAGTGGACTTTCTATCAATCTTGTCTCCGGCATAATCCGAGTCGGAATAGCCAACAAGATCAAAAGAAGACCTCTTAGGATACCAAATGCCAAAATTTGGTGTATGGATTAAATATCTCACTATCCTTTTCACAGCCTTAAGATGACATTCTTTAGGAGCAGCTTGATATCGTGCACACATGCACACACTTAGCATAATATCGGGACGTGAAGCACATAGGTATAACAATGAACCAATCATAGAGCGATAAACCTTTTGATCAACCGGTTCACCATCTTTGGTCAAATCATTATGTCCACTAGTAGGCATGGGTGTAGACATACCTTTGCATTCTTGCATATTGAACTTCTTGAATAAGTCCTTGGTGTACTTTGTTTGAGAAACAAATGTACCTTTCTTAGTTTGCTTGATTTGCAAACCGAGAAAGAATTTGAGTTCACTCATCATAGACATCTCAAACTTCTCTGACATTAGCTTTCCAAACTTTTCACTAAAGAGAGGGTTAGTTGAACCAAATATGATATCATCAACATAAATTTGGCATACAAATAGTTCTCCATTAACCCTTTTAGTAAAAAGAGTAGAATCAATTTTACCAATTTCAAAACCACTTGTAGTAAGGAACTTGGTCAAGCATTTATACCATGCTCTAGGAGCTTGTTTAAGACCATAAAGAGCTTTGTGAAGTTTGTAAACATGATTTGGTTTCTTAGGATTGATAAAGCCGGGAGGTTGTTTGACATAAACTTCCTCCTCTATTTCACCATTTAGAAAAGCACTTTTAATGTCCATTTGGTACAAGGTGATATTATGGTGATTAGCATAGGCAAGTAAGATGCGAATGGACTCAAGTCTAGCAACGGGAGCATATGTCTCACCATAGTCCATACCTTCGACTTGTGTGTACCCTTGGGCGACGAGACGTGCTTTGTTGCGAACCACTTGTTCATCTTCATCTTGCTTGTTGCGAAACACCCATTTGGTACCAATGATGTTGTGGTTGTTGTCGGTCTTCTCAACCAATGTCCAAACTTGGTTTCTCTCAAAATTGTGTAGCTCTTCATGCATAGCGTTTATCCAATCCGGATCTTCCAATGCTTCTTCAACCTTCATAGGTTCAATGCTAGAGATGAATGAATAGTTTTCACAAAATTTAGCTAAACGAGTTTTTGAGCGAGTGATTCTCCCGATTTGTATATCATTGAGGATTTGCTCGACGGGATGATCTTTGGCAATTCTTGCTCGAACTCGTGAGAGCTTTTGCTTGGGTCTTCGTTGAACATCTTCTTCATCTTGTTCTTCTTCTTGGCCTTCTTCATTGTTGACATCATCGTTCACTTGTCGTGGTGGAGAAAGAGGTTGTTGATGTTCGTCTTGATGCATTTCCTTGTCTTCTTCATCTTGGTGTGTCCCACTTGTGGATGCTTCCGTGTCGATTCTTGGTTCACCTTGTCGTGAAGTAGAAGCTTCCACTTGGACGGATGAAGTACTCTCCTTCACCTCCGTTGGACGAATTTTGCCAATGGACAAGTCTTGGATTGCTTCTGAAGGGTCTTTGTCTCCTACATCAATTGGCAATTGCTCTACTTGCGATCCATTAGATTCATCAAACTTCACATCTACCGTCTCTTCAACCTTTTGGGTGAAATTGTTGTAGACACGGTAAGTGTGAGAGTTTGAGCCATAACAAAGTAGAAAACCTTCATGAGATTTAGGAGCAAACTTTGAACGACGATGCTTATCAAGAATGTAGCACTTTGAGCCGAATACTCGAAAGTATCCAACTTGGGGTGTGTTACCGGTGAGAAGCTCATATGCCGTCTTGCCGAGTAGCTTGTGAAGATATAAGCGATTTGTTGCGTGACAAGCTGTCTCAACCGCTTCTGCCCAAAAGTGCTTCGGCGTCTTGTATTCATCAAGCATTGTTCTTGCCATTTCGATGAGCGTCCAGTTCTTCCTTTCAACAACTCCATTTTGTTGAGGTGTGTACGTAGCCGAGAACTTGTGTGAAATCCCTTCTTCGTCAAGAAAGGTGTCCACATTTGCGTTCTTGAACTCCGTTAAGTTGTCACTCCGAACCTTCTTGATCTTCACGTCAAACTGATTTTGGGCCTTCCTAGCGAAGTTTCTGAAGATCTTCTGGACCTGCGACTTGTCATTAAGAAAGAACACCCACGTAAATCTTGAAAAATCATCAACTATAACTAGACCAAAAGAATTTCCACCGAGACTCTTGTAGGCGTTGGGACCAAAAAGATCCATGTGAAGTAGCTCGAGTGGCCTTCTTGTGGTCATGATGTTCTTCACGGGATGCCTTCCTCCAACCTGTTTACCTGCTTGACAAGTACTGCAAAGTCTATCCTTATCAAATATGACATCGTTAACTCCAAGGATATGATTTCCTTTAATAAGCTTGTCAAGGTTTCTCATGCCAACGTGACCTAGTCGTCTATGCCACAACCAACCTTTTGAGGATTTAGCAACAAAGCAAGTTTTAGGTTGTGCCTTTTTAGAGAAATCGACAATGTAAAGATCACCTCTACGCATACCCGTAAAGACCATTTTATGATTGTCTCGACGAAATACTTGGCAATCTACCTCAGTAAATAGGACATTCAAACCGAAATCAGCAAGTCTAGATACTGAAAGTAAGTTGTAGCCGAGAGATTCAATGAGCATGACATTTTGAATGGAACTATCATGTGAGATGGCCACCTTACCAAGGCCAACCACTTTACCCTTTGAATTATCACCAAAGGTGACATATTTTCGAGGGCCGTCATTTTCAGCAAGCTCACGAAACATCTCTTCATCTCCGGTCATATGATTAGTACATCCACTATCAAGAACCCATTCCTTTCCTCCTGATTCATATCTCCGAAGATTTGCCATAAGACCAAAATGTCTCATTGCATCATCAAGATCGAAGTCACTATCATCATCATCATCATCATAGTATCCATGTTCATCATGATCTTGTGACTCATCATTTCCTAGAGAGGGTAATTCATTAGATAAATGATCATCAAAGTGGTCACTTTTATGAATTCTTATAGCTTCGAATATGATATCACTAATGATTCCAACATCTCCTTTAGCATGCTTAAGATTGGTAAGTTCAAATAGACAATTACCAAAACTAGGATCACTAGAGTTCATCTTACTCAAGGCAATAGAATTATGGAGAATTTCATCCAAAGTTTTCAAGGAATGATCGGGAAATCGTTCCTCAAGAAATTTCCATATAGTATAGGCACAATTAAGAGTAGGCAAACTAGCAATCAAATTTTTGGGAAATCCTCTAATGATGAGCTCAATAGTTCTAAGATTGCGATCATGTCAATATCTTCATCTAGGGTAGGATGCAAAGGATCAATATGAGGTGCACAAGGGCTAGCAATATACTTGTTCAAATGATATTGATTGAAAATTACAAGCATCTCATTTTTCCACTCATGAAAATACTCTACATCAAGAATAGGCACTCTATGTCTAAGACTCCCTAAGGTAGACACATCCATCTTCCTCCAATGGTGATTAAACCAAGGCAATGGAGACCAAAGCTCTGATACCACTTGTAGGACCTTGAAGTAGATGTGTCTAGAGGGGGGTGATTAGACACTTAGTGCTAAAGTTGCAATTTTTAGGTCTTTTTGGTTTGAGTGGAGTTTTAGGCACAATTTCAACATACACAATACATATCAAGCAAGCATGCAAAGAGTATATGAGGAGCGGAATGTAAAGCATGCAACTTGCAAGAATGTAAGGGGAAGGGTTTGGAGAATTCAAACGCAATTGGAGACCCGGATGTTTTTCCCGTGGTTCGGATAGGTGGTGCTATCCTACATCCATGTTGATGGAGACTTCAACCCACGAAGGGTAACGGTTGCGCGAGTCCACAGAGGGCTCCACCCACGAAGAGTAACGGTTGCGCGAGTCCACGGAGGGCTCCACCCACGAAGGGTCCACGAAGAAGCAACCACCCATGAAGGGTCCACGGAGAAGCAACCTTGTCTATCCCACCATGGCCATCGCCCATGAAGGACTTGCCTCACTAGCGGTAGATCTTCACGAAGTAGGCGATCTCCTTGCCCTTACAAACTCCTTGGTTCAACTCCACAATCTTGTCGGAGGCTCCCAAGTAACACCTAGCCAATCTAGGAGACACCACTCTCCAAGAAGTAACAAATGGTGTGTTAATGATGAACTCCTTGCTCCTGTGCTTCAAATGATAGTCTCCGCAACACTCAACTCTCTCTCATAGGATTTGGATCTGGTGGAAAGAAGGTTTGAGTGGAAAGCAACTTGGGGAAAGCTAGAGATCAAGATTCATATGGTAGGAATGGAATATCTTGGCCTCAACACATGAGTAGGTAGTTCTCTCTCAGAAATAGGATGCTGGAAGTGTAGGCTTAGTCTGATGGCTCTCTCCACGAATGAAGAGGAGGTGGAGGGGTATATATAGCCTCCATACAAAATCCAACCGTTACACATAGTTTTCCAATCTCGGTGGGACCGAATCAACAAACTCGGTCGGACCGAAAAGGTAAACCTAGTGACCGTTAGAGATTTTCGGTGGGACTGACATGCAACTCGGTAGGACCGATATGGTTAGGGTTTGGGCATAACGTAATCTCGGTGAGACCGATTACACAAACTCGGTGAGACCGAGTTTGGTATAAGCTAACCAGAGAGTTGGTCAGGTAAACTCGGTGGGACCGATTTGCTCTTTCGGTGAGACCGAAAAGTTACAAAAAGGAAACACTAAATTTTCATTGCAATCTCGGTGGGACCGATCCGCTCTTTCGGTGAGACCGAAAAGTTATGAAAGGGAAACATAGAGTTTGCAATCCCATCTCGGTGAGACCGAGATCCCTATCGGTAGAACTGAATTGCTAGGGTTTGGTAGTGGCTTATGACAAGTGAAACTCGGTGGCGCCGGATAGGAATAATCGGTAGGTCCGAGTTTGGCTTTGGGTTTAGGTCATATGTGGAAGTGGGAAAGTAGCTGAGGATTTTGGAGCATATCATTAAGCACATGAAGCAAGAGGCTCATTAAGCAACACATCATCCCTCCTTGATAGTATTGGCTTTTCCTATGGACTCAATGTGATCTTGGATCACTAAAATGTAAAATGAAGAGTCTTGAGCTTGAAGCTTTAGCCAATCCTTTGTCCTTAGCATCTTGAAGGAGTTCCCACAACCTTTAGTCCATGCCACTCCATTGTTGAACTTATCTGAAACATGCTAGATAGAAATGTTAGTCCAACAAGAGATATGTTGTCATCAATTATCAAAACCACCTAGGGAGCACTTGTGCTTTCAACGCGCCCCCGAGAGGTTGGATTGAGGACAATGTATGGCACTGTGGCTGCTGCAGGTAGATCCGCCGCGTCGCGTTGGGAGCGAAAGGGGAGGGTGCGAGGCGTCGGTTGATCGACTGCAGTCCCTGATCGGTCGTGTTGCCGGCCCCACGATTCCTCGTACGTGAATCGTTAGATCTCTCCCAGTGTCTTCCTTCCAAGCCTGTCACCTCCCCTGCAAAAACAGAAAAAAACACCACCCTCGTACTTGCGCCGCCTAGGTCGACTCGCAGCATGCCACGCGCCCGTCGCGATGCTATCACGATGCTTTGCAGGAGGGCTCCTGGACTTGCAACAAGTTGTGTCTCCATCACAGCATTGCGTTCCTCTGTATGCACTAGCCCCTCACCCCCACGACGTTTATGCAAAAAGCCGGTCATAGCTTTGCCGTCAACGGTTGTAGCTCTGCTATCCACGACCACAGCACCACCGTCAACAGTTGCAGCTTTGTCATCCTCGGTCACAGCACCACTAACGACGATTACTGCTCCGTCGTCGCTGTTTGCAGCACATCCATCGATGGTTGCAACATCGCTCGATTGTCACTGTAATGCCGGTGATCGCCGTTTGTTGAGATCGCAGCACCATCGTGCATCCGTTGTAGCTCCTCGCATCGTTGGTTGCAACATCAGCCATCTCATGTGTGCACGCCTATTGGCAGGTTCGTTAGCGCAAGACTCGCACTACTGACCAATAAATTTTGTCTTGAGTAAAGAAACCCGAAGTTGGACCACATTTCTGATACAGGTGCAGATATCTGGGCTATCAAATAAATACATCATTATAAATATAGTTCACGAAGGATATACTCTTTTTGAGTTGTCATCATGTTGATTGATATTGTAAAAATATATGGTTTTTCTATAAAAACTTAGTCGAACTTAGAAATCCTCGGGTTACACTAAACGTACACGGCTTATATTTAAAACTATGGCGGGTGGTGGGCGTAGTTTTTACCTTAAAATTTCACTCTAGACTTAAAGCTAATCCAAACCAGATTTATATTTGGTCAAAACCTGTCTGAATCTTATTCTAGAAATAACTTGTCTGAATCCAATGGAATTTAGCTGAGATAGCTCCCAAATATTTTCCTCAAAATCCCAAAATACCGGTGACGTCCATATAGGATTTTCGAGCCATACTTATCAGATATATTTGGAATTTCCTATTTTTCAGGGAGGCCCGAATTAAGTTTGAATAAACCTCTTGGGGCATATTCATAAGAGAGATATTTATACATGCAATAGCCTGCATCTTCTCAAAAACTGTAATAGCCTGAAAAGTAGGGCCAGGAACGGATTCTATTTCTGAGATTGTAAAAATAAAGATAAAAATGAGTATGAGAAAATTAATAGTATTAAGTTCATAAGGAATAACAAAACCTTAACTGGAGATTTTAGTTCCACAAGATTTAATATGAATTAATATAAATTGGAAGTAGCAATTGAGTTCGATTTACCCATCCAACTACATCATATAATTTTAGAACTAGGCATATTAAAATAATATGCATATATGATTTTTCCTACAATATTTAGATTTAGATTTCTATTGTTTGGAGACATTTTATTTTTCAGTCATCAGTAGTAAATGAATTCAAAATTTATTTACTACTCCCTCCGTTTTTATTTACTCTGCATATTAGAGTTGACTGAAGTCAAACTTCATAAAGTTTGACCAAGTTTATAGAAAACAATATAGACATTTATCATAATAAATCTATACGATGTGAAAGTACATTTAATAATAAATCTAATGTTGTTGATTTGTTATTGTATATCTTAATATTTTTGTATATAAACTTGGTCAAAGTTTGTAAAGCTTGACTTTGACCAAAGCTAATATGTGAACTAAATAAAAATGGAGGGAGTATTATTTTTGTTTTCTAATTTTGTTGGCACTGACTTGACCCAAGGACGTTGTATACAAGAGGACGTTGGACATAAAATTAACTTAGCACCACCATCAAATTCACAACTTGACCATTGTATATGGGAGATTGTTGGACATAACCACACCATAAAAACATTCACAGATTTGTAACTCGGAAGCACGAACTAAACCATTTCTGGGTTATTAAAATGGAACAGTTCACCCATATAAACAAGGAAGCCTGAAACTGCCACCTGAGCTTGAAGTGTTCAACAGATCCAAGGCATGTTTGGGAGCTTGCAGTTCTAGGGGCAGAACAATGACACAGATGAAGACAAAGCATTCTATAGGTGGGTCATCATCGGAGATGGGAGGCGGAACAAGCGGTGACTCCTTGCCAACGGATGGTGGACGACATCAAGCGGGGCGATGGTTGACTGTAGAACAATGATGCACAAGGAGGGGGTGTATCGGTGAAGTTGCATTTAGTACCCATGTGTGGTTTTGGTAACTAATGGCAATTCCTATGGACATGCTTGTCATTGATATGCATTTGAAGTAAAAATCCAAAGGAAATGCATGAAAATTATTGTGTGGATTGATGAAAGCCATCAAGATAAAGACATCATTAAGTGTTGGTAATGATTGGAAATTCCTATGGAACAACCATTGTATTGAGATATGTTACATATGTGATGCATGAAGGAGATTGGATCAAGTTGGAATGAATTCCATCAAGACCAAGATATGCATTAAGATCACTGAGTTCTAGTGATGAATATATTATAAGCAAAGAAATAGACTCCGAAGTATCAAGCTTAAGTTATGTGGTTGAATCAATAATCAAGATGTAGTCCATGTGATGTACAAGAAGTGACCAAGATGGCATTTATTGAAGGAACTTAACGACATGCTTAGGCTTATGAGTTCAGTCATGATGGATCAAGATCTTGAGAGAATGATTTAAGAGCGGAATTGTATATATGTCTTGAAGATGAGATTATGATGAACTCATATGTTGAGTGATGGTTGATCAAGTTATGAAGGAAGTAATTCAAGTGAAGTATCCTAAATCGAAGACCTCAATTGATTGGGAGTTACGGAGCAATTTGTCACACATACATGGTGTTGTTCACACCACACATGGTTTCAGGCTTCCTTGTGCGACAAGGGATCTTAAAATGGACCATATCTATACTAGTGTGTGCTTGCTACTCTGTTGAACTTCAAATTAGCCGTTCATCGCATATCGCTTTTCGATTTTCTGTTGTGATTTCAACGTGGACTGCATGACCATTTTCTTTTTCATGGACATGAACAAATGTGGATTTTAGACAAGTTACTCTCGCCTCAACGTTTCTTGTCCTGAACTAGGAAAATGTGAGAGTATTCAAAAAGAAATTGTTGAGTTGCACACATATGTGCCCAAACAGACTTGTCACACACATACATACTGATGCTTTCATCGTAGAAGACAATAAATCTAAAATTTGTGTTTGGCAAAGATAGATTGTAAAGAATATCCGGTTCACTCAAAGTAAGGAAGAAACTGAAAATTTTGACCATCGTCAGCTCAGGTCACAGTTTGTTGCCGAAAATGTAAGCATTTCTTCAGTATTTTAAAAAAACAGGTCAAGTGTGAAGATAATTTTGTGCTGTGATTGAAGAAAATCAGGTCACGAAGTTGCCTGTTGAAATGATGTTGTATGAATCCAAGTGTTTGGCTGTCTATATCCAAACAATGTCACATACAACTCTTTTGACGCAGCGTCCTTAAAATTCAGCGATACACTCCATTGATCCTACAGTGCACCCTTGAATTCAAAATAGATTTGAATAAAATTTAAATTTGGTCAGAGATGATTTGAACCTAGTAAAATTCTAGACGACTTTTGGAATTTCTGAATTTTGAATCTATTGGGCGATACCTGTCATCAGATAGTTATACACGTGTTGCCTGCGACATGGGGCCAGGAACGAATATTTTTGGGAGTGCCTAGGACTCATCTAGATGAGATATAATTTGGTCTCATTCACCTGAAAACAAAAACAAATAGAAATAGTACTACAAACCACGTCAGCACACACGCATCTTATAGTATCAATTCAATGGCTATAAAAGTGAATGAGACGTAATTAAAACTCAGCTAGATAAGTTCTAGCAAAGCCGAATATTTTTTTGTTGGAATCATGATCGAACATCCTTGTTGACAGCCAACACGTCACGCAGCAGCCAGCCCGGTTCCCGCCAGCGTGTCATGAGCCCTCGCTGCCGTCCGATCGTGGAAACCAACGGCCCAGATGGACTCCCACGCGTGTCACCGCGCTCCCGAGGGACAGACCGCGTCGGAAGCAGCCTCCGATTCGTCCACGTCACGCCGTCGCTGTACGTAGGCATCTCTTCGCGGCATAAATAGCAGCCGCACCACGTCCTCGTCCTGCTACGTACTTGCAGTTAGCTTCGAAAAAGAGATCGATCGATCGCCGGCGCCATGGCTCGGGCGACGAAGTTGCACGGGCTACTGCTCGCGGTGCTGCTCCTCGCGGCCACGGCGGCTCCCCCGGCCGCGGCGGCGGCGGCGAAGGAGAAGGGCTCCGGCAACGGCAACGGCAACGGCGGGCCGGTGATCGGCATCGACCTGGGCACGACCTACTCGTGCGTGGCCGTGTACCGGAACGGGCGCGTGGAGATCATCGCCAACGACCAGGGCAACCGCATCACCCCCTCCTGGGTCGCCTTCACCGACTCCGGCGAGCGCCTCATCGGCGAGGCCGCCAAGAACCAGGCCGCCGCCAACCCGCTCCGCACCGTCTACGACGCCAAGCGACTCATCGGCAGGCAGTTCGTCGACGCCGAGGTGCAGCGGGACATGAAGCTGCTGCCGTTCAAGGTGGTGGACAAGAACGGCAAGCCGCACCTCGAGGTGGAGGTCAAGGCCGGCGACGTGCGGACGCTCAGCCCGGAGGAGGTGAGCGCCATGGTGCTCACCAGGATGAAGGAGACGGCTGAGGCGTATCTCGGCGAGAAGATCCGGGACGCCGTCATCACCATCCCGGCCTACTTCAACGACGCGCAGCGCCAGGCCACCAAGGACGCCGGCGCCATCGCCGGCCTCAACGTCGTCCGCCTCATCAACGAGCCCACCGCCGCCGCCATCGCCTACGGCCTCGACAAGGTGGCCGACGGGAAGGAGCGGAACGTGCTCGTGTTCGACCTCGGCGGCGGCACCTTCGACGTCAGCATGCTCGCGCTCGACGGCGGCGTCTTCGAGGTCCTTGCCACCAACGGCGACACCCATCTCGGAGGCGAGGACTTCGACCAGCGCGTCATGGACCACTTCATCCGGCTCGTCAAGCGGAAGCACGGCGTCGACATCTCCGGCGACGCGCGCGCTCTCGGCAAACTTCGCCGCGAGTGCGAGCGCGCCAAGCGGGCGCTCAGCACCCAGCTCCAGGTCCGCGTGGAGGTCGAGTCGCTGGCCGACGGTGTCGACTTGTCGGAGCCGCTCACCCGGGCCTGCTTCGAGGAGCTCAACGCCGACCTCTTCCGCAAGGTCATGGCGCCCGTGAAGAAGGCCATGGCGGACGCCGGGCTGGCCAAGGGCGACGTCGACGAGGTGGTGCTGGTCGGCGGCAGCACCAGGATCCCCAAGGTGCAGCAGCTCCTCCGCGACTACTTCGGCGGCAAGGAACCCCACAAGGGCGTCAATCCCGACGAGGCCGTGGCCTACGGCGCGGCGGTGCAGGGCGGCATCGTGCGCGGCGACGCCAAGGAGGTTGTGGTGCTGGATGTGACGCCGCTGACGCTCGGCATCGAGACGGCCGGCGGCGTGATGGCGAGCGTGATCCCCCGGAACACGCCGATCCCGACCAAGAGAACCAAGATGTTCACCACGTACCAGGACAGGCAGACGACGGTGGCCATCACGGTGTTCGAGGGCGAGCGGAGCATGACAAAGGACAACCGGCTGCTGGGCAAGTTCGACCTCACCGGGATCGCGCCGGCGCCGAGGGGCACGCCGCAGATCGAGGTGACCTTGGAGGTGGACGTGAACGGCATCCTGCACGTGGGGGCGGCGGACAAGGGCACGGGCAGGTCGGAGAAGATCGAGATCAGCAGCGCCGGCCGTAGCATCTCGCAGGAGGAGATCGAGCGCATGGTGCAAGAGGCGGAGGAGTTCGCGGAGGAGGACAGAAAGGTGAGGGACAGGGTGGACGCGCGGAACAAGCTGGAGGCGTACGTTTACAGCACCCGGACGACGGCCGACGGCGAGCTGGGGGCCAAGATGGACGGCGACGACAGGGAGAGGGTCAGGGAGGCGGTAAGGGAGGCCGGCGAGTGGCTCGAGGCCAACCCGGACGCCGACCAGGACGACTACGCGGAGAAGCTCAAGGAGCTGGAGGATGTGTGCAGCCCCGCCTTCGCCGCTGCCTACCGGAACGCCGGGGGTGGCCATGACGGCGCTGCCGAGGAGGACGATGACCACGACGAGCTCTAAGATTTTACTAGGAGTTGCTGTTCATAGCTTAGTACGATTATTATGATTGAACTACGTACCGACTGACCAACACCCAAAGTCATAAATCTACATCGTGCATTGTTTGGCAAGAAAGATAACATAGTTCATTGTTTATATATTGTCGATTTTACAAAAATTCCGATATTAATTTCCACGCGGTGGCTATATGTAAGTTGACTGAATTTTCATATTGGGTTAAGTTGACTGAATTTTCATATTTGGTAAGTCGATTTCATGGGGAGAGGAATTGTTGGAGGAAGAAAGCCGGAGGTAGAAGAATGAAGGTCGGTCGTTGGATCTTTATTTAGTCCAATGGCGGGTGGTGGCACAATAAGAGATGTAATAGTATATTGACAACATATATATTCTAATTTCGAAAAAAAAAGTTCCAGATGAAAGGGGTGTGGTTCGGTCGACAAATTTCTACCTCTATATCTATACCTGCAAGAAATTTCTCAAGAGAAATTGCCTGCCCAGCAGGAGACATGACGATGGCGCAATAACAGATGTATATTGACAAACATGAGTTCATATGTTTCTGGCCAAACTGTTGATGTGCAGCCCAAACACACAAAAAGAGCATAAACTGTACGAAATGATACTACAAGATGTCTACACTGGGATAACTTCTGACTTTCGGCAACTATGTAATTGATGAGGTTGGTAAGACAACTCATCTAATCCAGCTAATCGAGCTCGTTATGTTTTTTTTACAGTCCTAGTTGTAGAACGAGGCATCAACGTATATTGGATTCACTGTGCCATATCAGTTTGCCGGCTTCAGGAACGGCCAGGCTGAGGAGCACAGGTTCGGTGCAGTATATATTCCCATGCCCATCCTTAATCTGGAGGTCAGCATGGTGCTTGACAAGCAGTTTGGCGATGTCTTCCTTCTCGCGGCTGAAAGAGAGAAGCAAGGTTCAGTTCACATAGCTCAAGGGTCTCGAAAGGCAGCCCTATGATACGATAAACCAAACGGATCTAAGGATATGTACTAACTACTCTACCTGACAAGTTAAGCTAGTAGCATATCAATATGACAGAACCTGGCAAGCTCAAACTTGCCGAGAGTGTAATGGGTATAGCAAACGTTTGCCCATTTGGTGCAGTTTGTGATGCAAACCTACTAAAAATACTTGGTTCAGAATTACCACCGGCTTCTTTTGCTCAAATACACTCACCCAATGAGTGTGGGGCACAGAAAAAAATCAGATAGCTGAGCATTTGAACTGACAAGAATCTCGACAGTATCTAGGTGACCATGGTCCATAGCCAAGTGCAAAGGAGTTCTCCTTTTGCTATCTGAAACCAAATTATGTTTAAATGACTCATGCTCCATAAAGAAGAGAAAGATTAATGTTCTACAAACACAAACCTCTTATGTTGATTTCTACTCCAGCAGCCACATGCTTTTTAAGTTCTTCAACTGGTCCTTGCCTTGCAGAAACATGGATGCCAGCAATTTCTCTGCGGGTACAAATAAGTTAATTGTAATCGTAGAAACAATAATTCAGGTGAAGTACTAAATGGATGAAATAAATAATTAACGCTTGTTAGCACCATGATGGAGATAACTAGTTGCATACCAAATAATGAATCACCTCACTTTTATTTGCTATGTTCTATCAGTTAGCAAAAGAAACAAAAAGAAATATATTATACGGCATTAGGTGAACTTGGCTACACATCATCAAGGGAACATTAATGCAGAGGGAGGAGGTTTAAGGTGTCCTTGTTGTAAACATACTTATAATTCATTCGTTTTGGATACAGATCTCAGTCCGGACAGTAAATGAGTAGGCTGCGGCATAAGCCAGTGCGGACGGGGAAGTCGGCACCGGTGTTGTAAACCGGCACAGACGGGAGAATCGACCGCGACGCTGTAAGCCAGCGCAAACGCGCGAGTCGGCCACAGGCACGGATAGATGTAAACCGAATAGCGGGGGCGGCGACTTGCACGTGTATCCGTCGAGCAACATGACACGGAAGAAAGCCAGTGTAAAATTATGGTGGCGCGCGCTCCATATCCGTGGCATAACTATACCAAGGTCATGGATAATTATCATGCATAAAAAAATATTGCAGAACAAAGTAACTGTTTTCACAAATTAATATGTGCTGTTAAAACAGACTGGACGAATATCACCTGATGTTTGAACAAGAGATGATCTGGTCATGTCGCCATAAACAGTAAGCCATTGTCCTGTTTTTTTTTGGACAAAAGACGACCTGTATACTCTACCAAAGATATGCTGGAAATGGCAACTAACTTTTATAAGAACCTTTTTGGGTTTGAACCTAAACCTAACATTCACCTGGATGACCATTTTTGGTCTGAAGAGGAACGAGTGACTGTAGCTGAGAATGAGATATTAGAAAGGCCTTTTTCATAAGAAGAAATTAAGGAAGCCATTATGGGCTCATATGGAAATGGTGCCCCTGGGCCTGATGGTTTGTCCTTTATATTTTACCAACATTTTTGGGAAATAATTAAAGGAGACTTTATGGCACTTGTGAGGGATTTTGAGAGAGGGTCTCTGGATATCCAGAGGTTAAATTACTCTATAGTCACTCTCATTCCTAAAGAACCAGATGCTAAGAATATGAAAAAAATTCGGCCTATTTGTTTGAGCAACTGCTCTGTGAAGATTTTTAGCAAAGCCATGACAAATAGGGTTTCCCCTATAGGACATAGGCTGTTGGCCCCATGCCAGTCTGCTTTTGTGAGAGGTAGATTTATACTCGAAAGTGTAGTGACTGCTCATGAGGCTATTCACGAAGTTCATAAATCTAAAGAACCTAGGATTGTTCTCAAGTTAGATTATGAAAAAGCGTATGATCGTGTCAACTGGGACTTCCTAGTGGAAATGTTAACTTCCAGAGGCTTTGGCCCTAAGTGGATTAGGTGGACCTTGTCAATTCTTAAACAAAGCTCTTTCTGTGTTAAAATTAACGATGTTCTAGGTCCTTATTTTGTGGGGGGGAAAGGGCTGAAACAAGGGGACCCTAGTTCCCCTATGCTATTCAATTTGGTGGCAAATGTATTCTCTCGAATGCTGATGAAGGCGGTCAATAACAATATAATATCTAGGATTGTTCCCCATATTATCCCGCATGGTCTTATCTGCTTGCAGTATGCAGATGACACGATATTGTTTCTTGACCCGAAAACTGAGTATGTAAAAAAACTTAAAATGGTTGCTTGCTTGTTTTGAAATCCTTTCTGGGTTGAAAATCAATTATGATAAGTGTGAAGTAGTGCCAATTAATATGAATACTGATGAGGCTAAACTATTATCCCAAATTTTCTGCTGTAAGATGGGAGATTTCCCTCTCAAATACTTGGGGGTTCCTGTCCACTACCTTAAACTAAGAAGGGAGGATATCCAGTACATTATAGATAAAATCATCAAAAGGATTTGTGGTTGGAAGGGGAGGTTACTCAGTTATGAGGCGAAACTTGTACTGCTTAAAGCATGTATCACTAGCATTCCTATGTACTTGATGTCTGTGATAAAATTTCCTAAATGGGCTATAAATGCTATCACATCTGAGATGGCTCACTTCTTTTGGGATGACCAGGGAGATGAGCACAAATATCATCTTGCTAAATGGGGGATGATTTCTCAGAAAAAAGAGTTTGGGGGCTTGGGGATTCCCAACTTAAGAGAGTTCAACATGGCCTTGCTAGCCTCTTGGGCAAAAAGATACTTCATAAACCATGATAATGATTGGGGGAGACTAGTTGATCATAAATATAGAACTTGTTGGAAATATGCCCTAGAGGCAATAATAAAAGCATTATTATTATATTTCCTTGTTCATGATAATTGTCTTTTATCCATGCTATAATTGTGTTATCCGGAAATCGTAATACATGTGTGAATTCATAGACACCAACATGTCCCTAGTAAGCCTCTAGTTGACTAGCTCGTTGATCAACAGATAGTCATGGTTTCCTGACTATGGACATTGGATGTCATTGATAACGAGATCACATCATTAGGAGAATGATGTGATGGACAAGACCCAATCCTAAACATAGCACAAGATCGTATAGTTCGTTTGCTAGAGTTTTTCCAATGTCAAGTATCTTTTCCTTAGACCATGAGATCGTGTAACTCCCGGATACCGTAGGGGTGCTTTGGATGTGCCAAACGTCACAACGTAACTGGGTGACTATAAAGGTACATTACAGGTATCTCCGAAAGTGTCTGTTGGGTTGGCACGAATCGAGACTGGGATTTGTCACTCCGTATGACGGAGAGGTATCTCTGGGCCCACTCGGTAATGCATCATCATAATGAGCTCAAAGTGACCAAGTGTCTGGTCACGGGATCATGCGTTACGGTACGAGTAAAGTGACTTGCCGGTAACGAGATTGAACGAGGTATTGGGATACCGACGATCGAATCTCGGGCAAGTAACATACCGATTGACAAAGGGAATTGTATACGGGGTTGCTTGAATCCTCGACATCGTGGTTCATCCGATGAGATCATCGAGGAGCATGTGGGAGCCAACATGGGTATCCAGATCCCGCTGTTGGTTATTGACCGGAGAGCCGTCTCGGTCATGTCTACATGTCTCCCAAACCCGTAGGGTCTACACACTTAAGGTTCAGTGATGCTAGGGTTGTAGAGATATGAATATGCAGTAACCCAAAAGTTTTTCGGAGTCTCGGATGAGATCCTGGACGTCACGAGGAGTTCCGGAATGGTCCGTAGGTGAAGAATTATATATAGGAAGTGCAGTTTCGGCCATCGGGAGAGTTTCGAGGTCACCAGTATTGTACCGGGACCACCGAAAGGGTCCCGGGGGTCCACCAGGTGGGGCCACCCATCCTGGAGAGCCCCATGGGCCAAAGTGGGGAGGGGAACCAGCCCATAGTGGGCTGGTGCGCCCCCCTAGGCCCACCCCATGCGCCTAGGGTTGGAACCCTAGGGGTGGGGGGGCGCCCCACCTTGCCTTGGGGGCTACTCCACCCTTGGCCGCCCCCCCCCCCAGGAGATCCCATATCCTAGGGCCGGCGCCCCCCTAGGGGATCCTATATAAAGGGGGGGGGGAGGGAGGGGGCAGCCATACCTTGAGTCTTGGCGCCTCCTTCTCCCCTGCTACCCTCTCTCTCGCAGTATACGGCGAAGCCCTGATGCTGTGACGCCCTGCATCCACCACCACGCCGTCGTGCTGCTGGATCTTCATCAACCTCTCCTCCCCCCTTGCTGGATCAAGAAGGAGGAGACGTCACGCTGACCGTACGTGTGTTGAACACGGAGGTGCCGTCCGTTCGACGCTAGGATCTTCGGTGATTTGGATCACGTCGAGTACGTCTTCCTCATCCCCGTTCTTTGAACGCTTCCGCGCGTGATCTACAAAGGTATGTAGATGCAATCCGATCACTCGTTGCTAGATGAACTCATAGATGGATCTTGGTGAAACCGTAGGAAATTTTTTGTTTTCTGCAACGTTCCCCAACAGTGGCATCATGAGCTAGGTCTATGCGTAGTTTTCCTTGCACGAGTAGAACACAATTTGTTGTGGGCGTAGATGTTGTCAACTTTCTTGCCGCTACTAGTCTTATCTTGCTTCAGCGGTATTGTGGGATGAAGCGTCCCGGACCGACCTTACACGTACGCTTACGTGAGACTGGTTCCACCGACTGACATGCACTAGTTGCATAAGGTGGCTAGCGGGTGTCTGTCTCTCCCACTTTAGTTGGAGCGGATTCGATGAAAAGGGTCCTTATGAAGGGTAAATAGAAGTTGACAAATCACGTTGTGGCTATTACGTAGGTAAGAAAATGTTCTTGCTAGAACCCTTTTGCAGCCACGTAAAACTTGCAACAACAATTAGAGGACGTCTAACTTGTTTTTGCCGCAAGTGATTTGTGATGTGATATGGCCAAAGTTGTGATGAATGATGAATGATATATATGTGATGTATGAGATCATGTTCTTGTAATAGGAATCACGACTTGCATGTCGATGAGTATGACAACCGGCAGGAGCCATAGGAGTTGTCTTTATTTTTTGTATGACCTGCGTGTCATTGAGAAACGCCATGTAAATTACTTTACTTTATTGCTAAACGCGTTAGCCATAGTAGTAGAAGTAATAGTTGGAGAGCAACTTCATGGAGACACGATGATGGAGATCATGGTGTCATGCCGGTGACAAGATGATCATGGAGCCCCAAGATGGAGATCAAAGGAGCTATGTGATATTGGCCATATCATGTCACTATTATTATTTGATTGCATGTGATGTTTATCATGTTTTTGCATCTTGTTTACTTAGAACGGCGGTAGTAAATAAGATGATCCCTCATAATAATTTCAAGAAAGTGTTCCCCCTAACTGTGCACCGTTGCGACAGTTCGTTGTTTCGAAGCACCACGTGATGATTGGGTGTGATAGATTCCAACGTTCACATACAACGGGTGTAAGACAGATTTACACACGCGAAACACTTAGGTTGACTTGACGAGCCTAGCATGTACAAACATGGCCTCGGAACACAGAAGACCGAAAGGTCGAGCATGAGTCGTATAGAAGATACGATCAACATGAAGATGTTCACCGATGTTGACTAGTCCATCTCACGTGATGATCGGACACGGCCTAGTTAACTCGGATCATGTTATACTTAGATGACTGGAGGGATGTCCATCTAAGTGGGAGTTCATTGAATAATTGATTAGATGAACTTAATTGTCATGAAATTAGTCTAAAATCTTTACAATATGTCTTGTAGATCAAATGGCCAACGTTGTCCTCAACTTCAACGCGTTCCTAGAGAAAACCAAGCTGAAAGATAATGGCAGCAACTATACAGACTGGGTCCGGAACCTGAGGATCATCCTCATAGCTGCCAAGAAAGATTATGTCCTAGAAGCACCGCTAGGTGACCCACCCGTCCCACAGAACCAAGATGTTATGGACGCTTGGCAGACACGTGCTGATGATTACTCCCTCGTTCAGTGCGGCATGCTCCCTCGTTCGAAGAGCTGAAAATGGTTTTCCAAGCTCATGCCCGGGTCGAGAGATATGAAGTCTCCGACAAGTTCTTCAGCTGTAAGATGGAGGAAAATAGTTCTGTCAGTGAGCACATACTCACTATGTCTGGGTTACATAACCACTTGACTCAGCTGGGAGTTAATCTCCCGGATGACGCGGTCATTGACAGAATCTTCCAGTCGCTCCCACCAAGCTACAAGAGCTTTGTGATGAACTTCAATATGCAAGGGATGGAAAAGACCATTCCTGAAGTATTTGCAATGCTGAAATCAGCAGAGGTAGAAGTCAAAAAGGACCATCAAGTGTTGATGGTGAATAAAACCACTAAGTTTAAGAAAGGCAAGGGTAAGAAGAACTTCAACAAGGACGACAAGGGAGTTGCCGCGCCTGGTAAGTAAGCTACCGGGAAGAAGCCAAAGAATGGACCCAAGCCCGAGACTGAGTGTTTTTATTGCAAGGGAAGTGGTCACTAGAAGCGGAACTGCCCCAAATACTTAGCGGACAAGAAGGCCGGCAAAACGAAAGGTATATGTGATATACATGTAATTGATGTGTACCTTACCAATACTCGTAGTAGCTCCTGGGTATTTGATACCGGTGCAGTTGCTCACATTTGTAACTCAAAGCAGGAGCTGCGGAATAAGCGAAGATTGGCGAAGGACGAGGTGACGATGCGCGTCGGGAATGGTTCCAAGGTCGATGTGATCGCCGTCGGCACGCTACCTCTACATTTACCTACGGGATTAGTTTTGAACCTCAATAATTGTTATTTAGTGCCAAGTTTGAGCATGAACATTGTATCAGGATCTCGTTTAATACGAGATGGCTACTCATTTAAATCCAAGAATAATGGTTGTTCTATTTATATGAGAGATATGTTTTATGGTCATGCTCCTATGGTGAATGGTTTATTCTTAATGAATCTTGAGCGTAATTGTGACGCCCCCGATTTAATCGTACACTAATCATACACGCAAACGTGTACGATCAAGATCAGGGACTCACAGAAAGATATCACAACACAACTCTACAAATAAAATAAGTCATACAAGCATCATATTACAAGCCAGGGGCCTCGAAGGCTCGAATACAAGAGCTCGATCATAGACAAGACAGCGGAAGCAACAATATCTGAGTACAGACATAAGTTAAACAAGTCTGCCTTAAGAAGGCTAGCTCAAACTGGAATACAGATCGAAAGAGACGCAGGCCTCCTGCCTTGGATCCTCCTAACTACTCCTGGTCGTCGTCAGCGGGCATCACGTAGTAGTAGGCACCTCTGGTGTAGTAGGAGTCATCGTCGAAGGTGGCGTCTGGCTCCTGGGCTCCAACATCTGGTTGCGACAACCAGGTAGAAGGGATAGGGGGAAAAGAGGGAGAAAGCAACCGTGAGTACTCATCCAAAGTACTCGCAAGCAAGGAGCTATACTACATATGTATGCATTGGTATCAAATGGAATAAGGGTATCATATGTGGATGAACTGCAGAAAGCCGGAATAAGGGGGGGATAGCTAGTCCTTTCGAAGACTACGCTTCTGGCAGCCTCCGTCCTGCAGCATGTAGAAGAGAGTAGACTGAAGTCCTCCAAGTAGCATCGCATAGCATAATCCTAACCGGTGATCCTCCCCTCGTCGCCCTGTGAGAGAGCGATCACCAGCTGTATCTGGCACTTGGAAGGGTGTGTTTTATTAAGTATCCGGTTCTAGTTGTCATAAGGTCAAGGTACAACTCCAAGTCGTCCTATTACCGAAGATCACGGCTATTCGAATAGATTAACTTCCCTGCAGGGGTGCACCACATAACCCAACACGCTCGATCCCATTTGGCCGGACACACTTTTCTGGGTCATGCCCGGCCTTGGAAGATCAACATGTCGCAGCCCCACCTAGACCAACAGAGAGGTCAGCACGCCGGTCTAAACCTAAGCGCCCAGGGGTCTGGGCCCATCGCCCTTAGCACACCTGCACGTTGCGTGGGCGGCCGGAAGCAGACCTAGCCTAGTAGGCGTTCCAGTCCAATCCAGCGCGCGCCGCTCCGTTGCTGACGTCACGAAGGCTTCGGCTGATACCACGATGTCGAGTGCCCATAACTGTCCCCGCGTAGATGGTTAGTGCGTATAGGCCAGTAGCCAGACTCAGATCAAATACCAAGATCTCGTTAAACGTGTTAAGTATCTGCGAATGCCGACCAGGGCCAGGCCCACCTTTCTCCTAGGTGGTCTCAACCTGCCCTGTCGCTCCGCCTCAAAGTAACCGTCGGGGGCCGTCGGGAACCCAGGCCCACCTCTACCGGGATGGAGCCACCTGCCCCTTCAGCCCCCATCTCCGAACAGTATCACAGGTAATGTAACTGTGTAAAGTATATCGTATATGTCCGTGATCACCTCCCGAAGTGATCACGGCCCAGTAGTATAGCATGGCAGACGGACAAGAGTGTAGGGCCACTGATGGAACACTAGCATCCTATACTAAGCAGTAGGATAGCAGGTAATGGTAACAACAGTAGTAGTAAGGACAGGCTATGCATCAGGATAGGAATAACGGAAAGCAGTAACATGCTACACTACTCTAATGCAAGCAGTATAGAGAAAAGAGTAGGCAATATCTGGTGATCAAAGGGGGGGCTTGCCTGGTTGCTCTGGCAAGAGAGAGGGGTCGTCAACTCTGTAGTCGTACTGGGTAGCAGCGGCGTCGGTCTCGGTGTCTAGCGGAAGAAGAGGGGGGAGAAACAATAAATACAATGCAAACAGATGCATAACAATGCATGACAAAGCAAAGCGTGGTGCTAGGCGTGCCCTAACGCGGTATGAGGTGATACCGGTGAAGGGGGGAAACATCCGGGAAAGTATCCCTGGCGTTTCGCGTTTTCGGGCAGAGGAGCCGGAGGGGAAAAGTTGCGAGTTGGATAGGTTAGTGATGCGTGGCCGATGAACGGGCTGCGTATCCGGGTTCGTCTCGTCGTTCTGAGCAACTTTCATGTACAAAGTATTTTCATCCGGGTTACGGTTTATTTTATATTAATTTTAAAAGGTTTAAATCATTTTTTTGGATTTATTTAATTACTTAATTCTAACATTATCCAGAACAGTACATCAGCATGATGTCAGCAGTCAACAGAGGTGTTGACTGGGTCGCTGACGTGTGGGTCCCACATGTCATAGGTATAATAACCAAATTAACCTATTAATCAGTTTAATTAGTTAACTAGGTACCTAATGTTTAATTAGTTTAATTAAACATGATTAATTAAGTTAATTAATTTAGTTAATTAATTAATTAATTAACATTTTTATTTACTTATTACTAATTTATTTATTTTTAATTAATTATATATATTTTCATAAATCATTTTCGTTTTGGGTCTAGGCCCACCTGTCATTGGCACATGGGGGGTGGGGCCTAGCTGTCATAGGCCCAGCGGCCTTAACGGGCGCTGGGTAGACGGGTTTCAGGCGCTGGGGCTGACGCCCATCCCGTTTGGGCGCGGTTGGGGAGCGGCGGCCACGATGGGGCGGACGGGGCTCCGGCGGGCCACCGAAGAGGCGGCGACTGGCGCTGGGGTGAAGGGCAACGGCCCTGTGGGCACTGACGGTCGCGGCCGCAGCCGGAGCAGGGCGGCGCGGGTAGCGGAGAGGGCCGTCGCGACAGATGGCACACGTCAGCGGAGCAGCAGTAGCTGCAGGCAGTGGTGGCGAGGCGAGTTGCAGGGCGAGGGCGAGGCCAAGGCGGACAAGGCGCAGGAGGGAGAGAGGCGACAGCGCGTCGCACGGGGAAGGAGCAGCAGGGGCGGGGAGCGCCGTGGGACGACACGCAGCGGGCGCCGGTCAGGGACGCCGAGCGTGGTGGCTGCGCGGTGGCGCGGGCGGAGCCGCCCCGGAGCAGCAACGAGCAGGGGGGAGGCGCACGAGGCTCGCGACAAGGAGGCCAGCGGAGCACGCGAGACGGCGCGTGCGGGGTAAGGCAGCAACGGCGCACGGGCGCTATGCACGGGGAGGCAACGGCGGAGGGAGAGCAGCGGCAAGGGTCGGCGCGCGGCCACGGGCGAGAGAGAGAGAGAGGAGGGGAGCGCGGGGCGTGCTCACGGGGGGGAGGGAGTAGGG
>NC_041382.1:770225225-770226613 GCF_002162155.2 Triticum dicoccoides | reverse complement strand
CGATCCAGATCCAGGGGGGAGTGGTGCGAGTGGGGTGGGGGTGAGCTAGGGTTTCGGTCGTGGGGGGGGGGATAAGGGAGGCGTGGGGGAGGCCGGTTGGGCCTGCGGTCGAATGGGCCGGCCTGCTGGGCCGAAGCCCAGTGGGGGTCTTTCTCTTTCTTTCTTTTTTTGTTTTTTGTTTGTTTTTTTTTCTTTTCTGTTTTAAGTCATTTAAAAGCATTTAGGCATTTTATAAAAATGTGTTTACTTCACCATAATTACCGATGCAATAATAGACATAGCCCGAACATTTTATTTTAATATTTGAAAACTTTTGTCGTTTGACTTAATTAGGATTTAAATTTGAAACGGTTTTGAATTAACCCAAAATTAATTACAGTGACCGAGGTGACGTGTCACCATTAACGTGAGATCACTGTAGCGTGATTATCCGGGCGTTACAGTAATGCTACACATATTCATAGTGTGAATGTCAAAAGATGTAAGGTTGATAATGATAGTCCCACATACTTGTGGCACTGCCGCCTTGGTCACATAGGTGTCAAACGCATGAAGAAGCTCCAAACAGATGGACTTTTAGAGTCTCTTGATTACGAATCATTTGACACGTGCGAACAATGCCTCATGGGTAAGATGACCAAGACTCCGTTCTCAGGAACAATGGAGCGAGCAACCAACCTATTGGAAATCATACATACTGATGTGTGCGGTCCAATGAGTGTTGAGGCTCATGGTGGCTATCGTTATGTTCTCACCCTCACTGATGACTTGAGTAGATATGGGTATATCTACTTAATGAAACACAAGTCTGAAACCTTTGAAAAGTTCAAGGAATTTCAGAGTGAGGTTGAGAATCAACGTGACAGAAAAATCAAGTTTTTGCGATCAGATCGTGGAGGAGAATACTTGAGTCACGAATTTGGTACACACTTAAGAAAATGTGGAATAGTTTCACAACTCACGCCGCCTGGAACACCTCAGCGTAATGGTGTGTCCGAACGTCGTAATCGCACTCTATTAGATATGGTGCGATCTATGATGTCTCTTACCGATTTACCGCTATCTTTTTGGGGCTATGCTTTAGAGACTGCCGCATTCACTTTAAATAGGGCTCCGTCGAAATCCGTTGAGACGACACCGTATAAATTATGGTTTGGGAAGAAGCCTAAGCTGTCGTTTCTAAAAGTTTGGGGATGCAATGCTTATGTCAAGAAACTTCAACCTGAGTCCCTGCAGATTTTCAAGTACCAATCATGCAATCTTCGCATCATCGTTGATAGAGATCTTTCATCTTTGATGAGAGGCTTCCCGTACTCGTATCTTTGTATCTGCACCTCCATGGGTTCATAATGTACATCGTCGGGCAGGTAATCTGCAAGATTGCTATA
>NC_041382.1:770214562-770224952 GCF_002162155.2 Triticum dicoccoides | reverse complement strand
AATTTGTTTCCCAGCTCGTCGTTCTTTCAGCCTTTGATCACTGACAGTACTTCCCGACTGCTCCGCGTCGGCAAATTCCTTTCCTATAATGCGCTCATAGTTTCCTTTCGGCGGAGACTTGGGTGGTTTTGTCAGGGCAGCCAGAGTGCGCTTCGCTTTCACCGGATCTACCTTCTCCTCTGGAAGTGGATATCTCTTTGCTTTCAACCCTTGAAACCAGTCGTCCACTTCGGTTCGTGCGATCTCGGCGTTCTCCTCCGGGGTCCTCTCGTATGGTAACTTCTCTGGAGTCTTCAGAGAAGGACCGAATCTGTATGTCCTCCCGCCTCTGGCTGTACTGCTAGACGCCGGCCGAGCAGACGGAGCAGTTGTCTTCTTTACTTTCTTACCAGGTGGAGAAGAAGGACTACGACGCGCCGGAGCAGCCGGAGCGGCGGCAGGTCTCTTCCGCCCTTGCTGACGAGGCGGAGAAGGAGGAGGCTGGCTGCTCGGGCGCGTCGGCCCATGGATTTCTTCAATACTTTGACATTAGGAAACCTCTCTCGACCCCTCGGTGATCCTCGACCCCTCGAACCCTCGACGACCCTGGACCCCTCGACCCCTCGAACCCTCGACGACCCTAGACCCCCGCTCGACCCCCTCATGTCGAAGTTATCGGGTAGGGGGTATATCGACAACGACATACCCAATACATGCTACATACATACATATCACATGCATCCATACATATATGAAAAAAATTAATATCTACTAATTAACAACCTAAATAAAAAAACTAATACATATAGGAAGAAGAAGAAAAAATAGAGAAGACTTCCTCTTCTTCCTCTCCTCTTCTTCTCCCTCTTCTTCTCCCTCTTCTTCCCCTTCTTCCCTCGACCCCCTAGACTAGTTCTCAACCCTCGACCCCCTAAACTAGTTCTCAACCCTCGACCCCCTAAACTAGTTCTCGACCCCCCCTCATGTCGAAGTTATCAGGGAGGGGGTATATCGACACCCCCCTCATGTCGAAGTTATGGGGGAGGGTTATATCGATCCCCCCTCCTGTCGAAGTTAACGTGGAGGGGGTATATCGACAATGACATGCATACATGGAAAAAATGCTATCCATCTATACATACATAGCCACATACATATATACATGGAAATAATGCTATGAAAAAAATATGAACAAAAAAATGCTATGAACAAAAAGAAATAATACACATAAACAAAAAAAATACATATATGAACAAAAAATGCTTTGAATAAAAAAAATACACATATATGAACATCTATACATACATATAGCCACATACATATATACATTATATATACGTACAAAAAATGAAAAAAATGATAAACAGGTGGCGGCGGCTCACAGCAGCGAGGTTGACTGGCGAGGGCGACGGCGGGGGCGGCGAGGGCATCGGCGAGGGCGGCGGATGGCTCGGGGAGGAGGGCAGCGAGGGCGGCACGGGCTCTGGGAGGAGGGCTCGGGGACGACGGCGAGCTCGAGGGGCGGCGCGAGCTCCGGGGCGGCGCGGGCTCGAGGGCGGCGCGGGCTTGAGGGCGGCAAGGGCTTGGGGGGCGGCGCGGGCTCGAGGAGCGGGCGGCGGCGGCGACGAGGAGCAGGTGGTGACGGCGACGGCGACCTCAGGGAGGTGACGGCGAGCACGGGCAGCCTGGCAGCGTCGTCGGGGCGGGATCGAAGAAAGTGAACCAAAATTTTTACAAATGTGGCTTATATAGACGGAGCATTGGTCACGGTTTGTGCCACGAACCGTGACCAATGGCCCCCTTTAGTCCTGGTTGGTGCCACCAACCGGGACCAAAGGCCTTGTGCGGCTGATGCGTCGAAAGTTTAGTCCCACCTCGCTAGTTGAGAGGGGTGCGCACTGGTTTATAAGCCCCACTACCGCACCCCTGTCGAGCTCCTCTCCATTGCAGGCTTACAGTCCTAATTGTCACTGCTATGCCTGTGGGCCTATTGGGCCTCCTGCGGGCCTGAATCCTGGCCCTTGGATGGGTTTCTAGTCGTATTCAGGCCGTGGGGGCCCAGTAGGTGGCATTTTTTTGTTTTTTTGTTGCTTTATTTATTTTCTTTTGTTTTTTGCTTTATTTGTTAATTCTTTATGCTTTTACTTTTAGAAAAATTATAAACTTTTTGTTAATGCCATTAGTTTTCAAATTTGAAAACACTTTTTTTGTTTTTTTGTTTTCTTTGTTGCTTTATTTATTTTATTTTGTTTCTACTTACAACAAAATACTTATTGTTGCTATTTTTTCCAGTTTTTTTGTTTTGTTTTCTGCATTATTTATTTTCTTTTGTTTTTTGCTTTATTTTTTTATTCTTTTTACTTTTAGTTTTAGAAAAATTATAAACTTTCTGTTAGTGCCATTAGTTTTCAAATTTGAAAACACTTTTTTAGTTTTTTTGTTTTCTTTGTTGCTTTATTTATTTTATTTTATGATTAACTTTACTATAAAAATAGTTTTTTCCTGTTTTTTTATTTGTATTTTGCATTATTTATTTTCTTTTGTTTTTTTCTTTAATTTTTAATTCTGTTTACTTTTAGGTTAGCAAAATTATAAACTTTCTGTTAGTGCCATTAGTTTTAGAAAAATTATAAACTTTCTGTTAATTAGTGCCATTAGTTTTCAAATTTGAATAGTTAAAATTTGAATTCTTCAAAAATTGTTTGAATCACAAGTTTGTGATTAACTTACTATAATATGGGAATAGATGCGCTTATAGAGAAAATTCAACCTAAATTCCTAGTAAATTTCTATGAATTTCAGAGAAATTCACTATGAATTTAGGTTAAACTTTTCTCTATTAGGGAATCTATTTTCACTTTGAGAGGAGCTCAACAAGGCAGAGAGGGAAGGGCTTATAAACCGGTGTGATCCCCCTTCGGTTGGCGAGGTGGGACTAAACTCTGCTCGCAACGAGGACCAACCCTTTAGTCCCGGTTTGTGGCACAAACTGGGACTAATGGTCATGGGCCAGGGGCGAGGAGCAAAATTATAAACTTTCTGTTAGTGCCATTAGTTTTAGAAAGTTGAAAGTTGAAAGTTGGCATGGGCCAGGGACTAATGGTCATGGTATTACGAGGGCCGAACCATAAGACATGAAAGCATTTCCAATGAACTCTGAAAAAGTTGAAAGTTGGCATGGTATCATAATTTCACCCACATAGCATGTGCATGTACAAAACGGACAATGGTAGCATGTTCGTGTGTTACAAAGTTGGCATGGTATCATCATAATAGTTGCAGGAGAAAGTCTTCACTTTTTCTTCGCTTGTGTCATTTGCTTATTGCGCCGTAACCATGGACAATCTTCATTGTTTATCAGGATGCTTGGGTCAGCCTTGACATTGAAGGGAGGAATTTCATGAAACTTTTCATAATCTTCAGACATGTCTGTCTTGCCGTCCACTCCCAGGATGTCCCTTTTTCCTGAAAGAACTATGTGGCGCTTTGGCTCATCGTATGATGTATTCGCTTCCTTATCTTTTCTTTTTCTCGGTTTGGTAGACATGTCCTTCACATAGATAACATGTGCCACATCATTGGCTAGGACGAACTGTTCGTCAGTGTACCCAAGATTTTTCAGATCCACTGTTGTCATTCCGTACTGTGAGTCTACCTGTACCCCGCCGCCTAACAGATTGACCCATTTGCACTTAAACAAAGGGACCTTAAAATCAGGTCTATAGTCAAGTTCCCATATGTCCACTATGTAACCATAATATGTGTCCTTTCCGCTCTCGGTTGCTGCATCAAAGCGGACACCGCTGTTTTGGTTGGTGCTCTTTTGATCTTGGGCGATCGTGTAAAATGTATTCCCATTTATCTCGTATCCTTTATAAGTCAATACAGTCAAAGATGGTCCCATGGACAACAAGTACAACTCATCACAAACATTGTTGTCACCTCTGAGACGTGTTTCCAACCAACTGCTAAAAGTCCTGATGTGTTCACATGTAGTCCAGTCGTCGCACTGCTCCGGGTGTTTGGAGCGCAGACTGTTCTTGTGTTCATCGACATACGGGGTCACCAAGGTAGAGTTCTGTAGAACTGTGTAGTTTGCTTGAGACCAAGAATATCTGTCCCTGCATATTATTGAGTCTATTCCAAGAGTGCCTTTTCTAGTCAGTCTCCCCTCATACCGCGATTTAGGGAGACCTATCTTCTTAAGGCCAGGAATGAAGTCAACATAAAACCCGATAACATCCTCTGTTTGATGGCCCATGGAGATGCTTCCTTCTGGCCTAGCGCGGTTACGGACATATTTCTTTAGGACTCCCATGAACCTCTCAAAGGGGAACATATTGTGTAGAAATACGGGCCCCAGGATGACAATCTCGTCGACTAGATGAACTAGGACGTGCGTCATGATATTGAAGAAGGATGGTGGGAACACCAGCTCAAAACTGACAAGACATTGCGCCACATCACTCCTTAGCCTTGGTACGATTTCTGGATCGATCACCTTCTGAGAGATTGCATTGAGGAATGCACATAGCTTCACAATGGCTAATCGGACGTTTTCCGGTAGAATCCCCCTCAATGCAACTGGAAGCAGTTGCGTCATAATCACGTGGCAGTCATGAGACTTTAGGTTCTGAAACTTTTTCTCTTGCATATTTATTATTCCCTTTATATTCAACGAGAAGCCAGTCGTGACCTTCATACTGAGCAGGCATTCAAAGAAGATTTCTTTCTCTTCTTTCGTAAGAGCGTAGCTGGCAGGACCTTTATACTACTTCGGAGGCATGCCGTCTTTTTCGTGCAAACGTTGCAGGTCCTCCCGTGCCTCAGGTGTATCTTTTGTCTTCCCATACACGCCCAAGAAGCCTAGCAGGTTCACGCAAAGGTTCTTCGTCACGTGCATCACGTCGATTGAGGAGCGGACCTCTAGGTCTTTCCAGTAGGGTAGGTCCCAAAATATAGATTTCTTCTTCCACATGGGTGCGTGTCCCTCAGCGTCATTCGGAGCAGCTAGTCCACCGGGACCCTTTCCAAAGATTACGTAGTGTAAATCATTGACCATAGCAAGCACGTGATCACCGGTGCGCATGGCGGGCTTCTTCCGTTGATCTGCCTCGCCTTTGAAATGCTTGCCTTTCTTTTGACATTGATGGTTGGTCGGAAGAAATCGACGATGGCCCAGGTACACATTCTTCCTGCATTTGTCCAGGTATATACTTTCAGTGTCATCTAAACAATGCGTGCATGCATGGTATCCTTTGTTTGTCTGTCCTGAAAGGTTACTGAGAGCGGGCCAATCGTTGATGGTCACCAACAGCAACGCCTTAAGGTTAAATTCATCTTGTCTGTGCTCATCCCACGTACGTACACCGTTTCCATTCCACAGCTGTAAAAGTTCTTCAACTAATGGCCTTAGGTACACATCAATTTCGTTGCCGGGTTGCTTAGGGCCTTGGATGAGAACTGGCATCATAATAAACTTCCGCTTCATGCACATCCAAGGAGGAATGTTATACATACATAGAGTCACGGGTCAGGTGCTGTGATTGCTGCTCTGCTCCCCGAAAGGATTAATGCCATCCGCGCTTAAAGCAAACCATACATTCCTTGGGTCCTTTGCAAACTCATCCCAGTACTTTCTCTCGATTTTTCTCCACTGCGACCCGTCAGTGGGTGCTCTCAACTTCCCATCTTTCTTTCGGTTCTCACTGTGCCATCGCATCAACTTGGCATGCTCTTCGTTTCTGAACAGACGTTTCAACCGTGGTATTATAGGAGCATACCACATCACCTTCACAGGAACCCTCTTCCTGGGGGGGCTCACCGTCAACATCACCAGGGTCATCTCGTCTGATCTTATACCGCAATGCACTGCATACTGGGCATGCATTCAGATCCTTGTATGCACCGCGGTAGAGGATGCAGTCATTAGGGCATGCATGTATCTTCTCCACCTCCAATCCTAGAGGGCATACGACCTTCTTTGCTGCGTATGTACTGTCGGGCAATTCGTTATCCTTTGGAAGCTTCTTCTTCAATATTTTCAGTAGCTTCTCAAATTCTTTGTCAGCCACAGCATTCTCTGCCTTCCACTGCAGCAACTCCAGTACGGTACCGAGCTTTGTGTTGCCATCTTCGCAATTGGGGTATAACCCTTTTTTGTGATCCTCTAACATGTGATCGAACTTCAGCTTCTCCTTTTGACTTTTGCATTGCGTCCTTGCATCGACAATGACCCGGCGGAGATCATCATCATCGGGCACATCGTCTGGTTCCTCTTGATCTTCAGCAGCTTCACCCGTTGCAGCATCATTGGGCACATCGTCTGGTTCCTCTTGATCTTCACCAGCTCCCCCCGTTGCAGCATCACCGTATTCAGGGGGCACATGGTTGTCATCGTACTCTTCTTCTTCGCCGTCTTCCATCATAACCCCTATTTCTCCGTGCCTCGTCCAAACATTATAGTGTGGCATGAAACCCTTGTAAAGGAGGTGGGAGTGAAGGATTTTCCGGTTAGAGTAAGACCTCGTATTCCCACATTCAGTGCATGGACAACACATAAAACCATTCTGCTTGTTTTCCTCAGCCGCATCGAGAAACTCATGCACGACCTTAATGTACTCGCGGGTGTGTCTGTCACCGTACATCCATTGCCGGTTCATCTGCGTGCATTATATATAATTAAGTGTCCAAATTAATAGAAGTTCATCATCATATTAAAACCAAAGTGCATACATAGTTCTCATCTAACAACATATAGCTCTCAAGAGCATCTAATTAATTAAACCATACATTGAAACTATGTAAAACATTTCAATGCAAAAACAAATGCGATCATAATCGCAACCAAGGTAACAATTGATCCAACGGCATAATGATACCAAGCCTCGGTATGAATGGCATATTTTCTAATCTTTCTAATCTTCAAGCGCATTGCATCCATCTTGATCTTGTGATCATTGACGACATCCGCAACATGCAACTCCAATATCATCTTCTCCTCCTCAATTTTTTTTATTTTTCCTTCAACAAATTGTTTTCATCTTCAACTAAATTTAACCTCTCGACAATAGGGTCGGTTGGCATTTCCGATTCACATACATCCTACATAAATAAAATCTATGTCACGTTGGTCGGCATAATTTTCATAAACAATAAATGAACCAATAGTTATACAGCTAATATATATACCACATCCGAATCATAGACAGGACGAGGGCCGACGGGGGCGGATACCAAAACCATCGCACTATATAAGATGCAATAATAAAAGTAAGAAAATAATACAAGTATCTATGTAAACATACAAGTAAGAATACTTTTCCTTTTAGAAAGAAGATAAAACAAGAGGCTCACCACGGTGGTGCCGGCGATGACCTCGGCGCGGGTGATCGACGGCGATGAAGACGGGGACGGGGCGTGACGGGCCGCTAAACCTAGACAAATATTATGGAAAATGGAGTTTGGAGGTCGATCTTGGAAAGGAGAAAGCTTAAGTAGTGTGGCTCGGGCATTCCAGCGAACACCTTGTGTGCATAGGAGGTGAGCTAGGGCACCACCAAGCCCTCTCCTCCTCGGCCAGAGAAAAACAGAGCACTGGGATGCTCTGCTCGCGAGCGAGGGGTATATATAGGCACCTCATTGATCCCGGTTGGTGACATGAGCCGGGACTAAAGGGGAGCCTTTGGTCCCGGTTCAAGCCACCAACCGGGACCAATGGTGGTGGGCCAGGAGCAAGGCCCATTGGTCCCGGTTCATCCCACCAACCGGGACCAAAAGGTCCAGATGAACCGGGACCAATGGCCCACGTGGCCCGGCCAGCCCCCTGGGCTCACGAACCAGGACCAATGCCCACATTGGTCCCGGTTCTGGACTGAACCGGGACTAATGGGCTGACCCGGCCTGGACCAAAGCCCTGTTTTCTACTAGTGATCCGTGGTAAAAGTCAAGGAATTGTGTGGTTAAAAAGAATTATGGATAGGCTGGCTACGCGGTACAATTTAGAAATAGGATCTCCTACTCTGCTTGATGCTGAGAAAAGGCGGCTCATTCCTTTCTTGATTGTTAGTTGAACAGATATAAGCATTTCCTTCCTGGTTGTTGATATCATTTCGTGATAGAAGTTGGATATAAGCATATCTCCGACTATACTTTTATTTATGCAATACTAATAATTAGGCCTTGGTTATTGGATACAGGCGTTTGAACATCCATGTTCCGTGCCATTTTGGGCACGCGTTGGCGTTCAAAGAGTGCAGCCCTCATGGAAGACGCCTGGATTCACAAGCTGTAGCAAGTGGCAGCTGAGAGAGCTCCACGTTGCCAGCTTTAGTCCATTGGTGGGGCATCATATGTTATTTGTGCGTGAGGTGATGGGTCGAGCTCCAAAGCTGGAGACTGTTCTTTTGAAGGAAAATGAAGAGCCATGCAAGAAGTGTAAAGCAATGGGTGCACTACCTACTCCTGTAGGAGGTATGTTTCCAAGGAGCAAAGATGAGCAAGAGGCCATAGCCAAGCAACTTAGGGACAAGAGGATCGTCTTGCCGTCCTCGGCGGCGAAGATAGTTTTCAAAAGTATTGCTTCAACAGTGGTACTCTGAATATAAGAAGCCGAATGCAGGTGCAAGTAGTAAAACGAAAATGTAATAGACGCCAAGGCAAAGGCTTTTTAGCTGTTTGCTTAAAGGAGGAGAACTGGTATGTAATTTTTTGCTGTTGTGGCAGCTATTGTTCGTGGGGTTGTTCTATGCCGGTTGGTCGTTCCTTTCTTTCATCCTAGATATTTTGATTGGTCACCCTCTCTTTCTTTCTCCCTCTTCCTGGAAAACTCCTGTCAACTAGTGTGCACGACTTGCCCAACGTCATCGCCGTATCACTACTATCAAAGGGGAGTCTGTCTTCGTCATGATAACTGGACCTCCCCTCCCTCGTGCGTGATTGTCCGACCTCGTCCTCGCAAGATCTATGCATTGTTCATTCCACCTCCCCTTGGTTCGCCCCTCATTCCCCAAATCCTCCGGTTAATCTCAACTCTTAGTTCCTGCAAAACCGCATGCCCTATCGGGCCTCCAATGTCCATATTCTCGCGCCCGCCGTCTACTTGTGTCCCTCCGTCTCGCCTGCTGAGTCTTGACATAAGACGAGCTGCAACCACCTCCCCCGCAGCTTCAATCCCAGCTTGTGCCGCTGCGTCGCCGAGCCGTCAGCCACTGCTACCAGGGTTCTGCGATGCAAGCAAAAGCTGAAGCACGGTTAGAAGCTGGATGGGACATGCCATCTTTGAAACTGACTGCTTGGTCTTGCAGCAAGCAATGTCCTCTACTTATGTAGATCGTACGCGGTCCCCTTAGTGTGCTATTTCGTGAAGCAAAATTCCAGCTAAGCCCACAAATTTCTGTCACATAGACTGTAAACAAGGCAGCGCATGTGCTAGCCTCCCATGATCGCTGGGGTCTTCCGAATGGCCAAGTTGTCTGGCATACGGTAACCTAACCGTGTTGTGATCGCCCGATTTGGTCGGTCCATCGTAATTGGAATGCTAGGTGTTCCAGATCAAAAAACATTTGAATACATTTGGGTGTTGAAGCTTGTTTACTCTACCTTGTCATTGGTACCAAAACACCTAGGTTTGTCCAAGTAGATCCCTGCCATGCACAATAGTAATCAAGTTCCGTTAGAATGCGCATGGAAATACATAAATCAGCAAAAAGGTCAGTGAAAAATCCATGTTCATCATAATTTATTTTGCGAGAAAACTTTCAATCTATTCATTTTCAATCATGGCAATACAACGAGTAAATTGCAAAAAAAAAAACTACCACAATTGGGGACCCTAATTCAAAAAATCACCATCATTCGATTTTTTTTTTCAAAAACCCATCACCATCGTGCTGGCATTTTTCAAAAAACACCGATAGGTTAATAAACACATGTAAACAACGTTTCTGACAGATGGGGCCCACTGTAAGTGATGACGTGGTAGCGAAATCTCACGGTGTTTGTTTTGTACCATAAGCTGCACAAGGGACCCACACGTCAGCCTCTACACTTGTTTCTTCTCCACCGGCGCTGGTAGGAAAGAGAGAATAGCACGTCCGCATCTGACTGGCGCACCACCGGATTCAGCCACCGGCCGGCTCGCGAGTCTCCACCTCTGCAATCTTCCTCCACCTCCTTCCTCTATGCTTCAACACGTCAGCAGCAGCAGCCATGGCCAGGCACGGGGGCGCGGGCGGCGGTGGTGGCCTCGGCCAGGCACGGAGGCGCGAGCAGCCACGCAAGAGCGAGAGCAGCTGCAGCGGCCATGGCCACGCACGGAGGCGCGAGCAACAGAACCGGCCGCGCCCGGGCTCGCGAGGTGCAGCACTGGCCGCGCCTGGGCGCGCGAGCTGCGGCACCGGCCGTGCCCGGG